>NW_026068215.1:178212-192439 GCF_014885135.2 Alexandromys fortis
TTTTTGAGACAGGGTTTCTCTATGGTTTTGGAGCCTGTCCTGGAACTAGCTCTTGTAGACCAGGCTGGTCTCGAACTCACAGAGATCCGCCTGCCTCTGCCTCCCGAATGCTGAGATTAAAGTCGTGCGCCACCACCGCCCGGCTGGTAAAGAGTTTTTATGTTGTTTAAAAGGCAAGAGATTTTTGCTATGTTGTCTAAAAAGCAAGAGAGATTTTTGGTATGTTGTCTAAAAAGCAAGATAAATTTTTGGTGTGTTGTCTCAAGAGAGATTTTGGTTAAAAAAATTGTATAAGCAGATATGGGCCTTATCTAGTTCCCTGTGTCTGTTTTCAAGGTCAAACTTAAAGCAGGTACGGAGCAGCTGACAGTCAATCACCTCAGGGCTCTGCCATCTATGTTTCTTAAACGTTTAAAGGAGGCTTACAGGCATTGTACTTCCTTTGACCCAACCTTTGAGGGTCAGCAATAGCTATGGCCTTCATAGGACAGTCAGCATCAGATATTAAGAAAAGTTACAGTGGTTAGAAGGGTTGCAGAATTATATCTTGCAGGATTTGGTTAAGGAGGCAGAGAAAGTGTTTCATAAGCTAGAGTCTGAGGAAGAGAAGCAAGAAAGAGAGAGAGATTCTACCAAAAGCAATATATAGATTCAATGCAATCCCCATCAAAATCCCATCAAAATTCTTCACAGATCTGGAGAAGACAATAATCAACTTTATATGGAAAAACAAAAAACCCAGGATAGCCAAAACAATCTTTACAATAAAGGAACGTCTGGAGGCATTACCATCCCTGACTTCAAACTCTATTACAGAGCTACAGTATTGAAAACAGCTTGGTATTGGCATAAAAACAGAGAAGTCGACCAATGGAACCGAATAGAAGACCCTGACTTTAATCCACAAACCTATGAGCACCTGATTTTCGATAAAGGAGCTAAAAGTATACAATGGAAAAAAGAGAGCATCTTCAACAAATTGTGCTGGCAAAACTGGATGTCAATCTGTAGAAGAATGAAAATAGATCCATATCTATCACCATGTACAAAACTCAAATCCAAGTGGATTAAAGACCTCAATATCAGTCTGAACACACTGAACCTGATAGAAGAGAAATTGGGAAGTACTCTACAACAAGTGGGCACAGGAGACCACTTCCTGCGTATAACCCCAGCAGCACAGACAGTAAGGGCCGCATTGAATAAATGGGACCTCCTGAGACTGAGAAGCTTCTGTAAAGCAAAGTACACTGTTGCTAAGACAGAAAGGCAACCCACTGACTGGGAGAAAATCTTCACCAACCCCGCAACTGACAAAGGTCTAATCTCCAAGATATATAAAGAACTCAAGAAACTAGACTGTAAAAGGCTAACCAACCCAATTATAAAATGGGGCACTGAGCTGAACAGAGATCTCTCAACAGAAGAAGTTCAAATGGCCAAAAGACACCTAAGGTCATGCTCAACTTCCTTAGCAATCAGGGAAATGCAAATCAAGACAACTTTAAGATACCATCTTACACCTGTCAGAATGGCTAAAATCAAAAACACCAATGACAGCCTTTGCTGGAGAGGTTGTGGAGAAAGGGGTACACTCATCCATTGCTGGTGGGAATGCAAACTTGTGCAACCACTCTGGAAAGCAGTGTGGCGGTTTCTCAGAAAATTCGGAATCAACCTACCCCTGGACCCAGCAATACCACTCTTGGGAATATACCCAAGAGAGGCCTTATCATACAACAAAAATATATGCTCTACTATGTTCATAGCAGCATTATTTGTAATAGCCAGAACCTGGAAACAACCTAGATGCCCTTCAATTGAAGAATGGATGAAGAAAGTATGGAATATATACATATTAGAATACTACTCAGCAGTAAAAAACAAGGACTTCTTGAAGTTTGCAGGCAAATGGATGGAAATAGAAAACACTATCCTGAGTGAGGTAAGCCAGACCCAAAAAGATGAACATGGGATGTACTCACTCATATTTGGTTTCTAGCCATAAAGGACATTGAGCCTATAATTCGGGTTCTTAGAGAAGCTAAATAAGAAGGAGAACCCAAAGAAAAACATATAGGCATCCTCCTGAATATTAACCTTCATCAGGCGATGAAAGGAGACAGAGACAGAGAACCACATTGGAGCACTGGACTGAAATCTCAAGGTCCAGATCAGGAGCACCAGGAGAGAGAGCACGAGCAAGGAACTCAGGACCGCGAGGGATGCACCCACACACTGAGACAATGGGGATGTTCTATCGGGAACTCACCAAGGCCAGCTGGCCTGGGTATGAAAAAGCCTGGGTTAAAACCGGTCTCACTGAACATAGCAGACAATGAGGACTACTGAGACCTCAAGAACAATGGCAATGGGTTTTTGATCCTACTGCACGTACTGGCTTTGTGGGAGCCTAGGCAGTTTGGATGCTCACCTTATTAGACCTGGATGGAGGAGGGTGGTCTTTGGACTTCCCACAGGCAGAGAACCCTGATTGCTCTTTGGGCTGACAAGGGAGGGTGACTTGACCGGGGGAGGGGGAGGGAAAGGGGAGGCAGCGGTGGGGAAGAGACAGAAATCTTTAATAAATAAATAAATAGATAGATAAAAAATATAAAAAAGAGAGAGAGAGAGAGCGGGAGGCAGAAGGAAGAGAGGGCCGGGGGGGATCATAGACAAAAGAGAAATTTGATAGAATTTTGGCCACAGTGGTAGGAGAGAAAGGGAAGATAGGACCTAGACAGATAGGGAACCTGGGCAACAGAAGACCAAAGACAGAGGCACCCCTTGGACAAAGACTGATGTGCTTATTGCAAAGAAAAAGGACATTGGGCAAGAGAATGCCCAAAGGAGAAAAGAAGGGCCTCTAAGGTATTGGCCCTAGAAGAAGATGATTAGAGGGGACGGGCTCAGACCCCCTTCCCCGCACCTAGGGTAACCCTGACTGTGGAGGGGACCCCTATGGACTTTCTAGTGGACAAAAGTGCTGAAACAACCATTGGGAAAGTTAAAGAGTAAAAAAGACAATAGTAATTGGAACAACTGGACAGAAACAATATCTGTGGACCACCTTATGAACTGTAGATTTTGGGGAAGGACAAGTGACTCATTCCTTCCTGGTTTTCCCTGAGTGTCCCATGCCTTTATTAGAAAGAGACTCAAACCAGCCTGAGGTGATTAAAGCCTTTTGTTGACTGAACCAGTGACCTTCGTTCCCCCTGCTGTCCTCAATCCCTGCCCGAGACTGATGACACCTCATCTACCCATCACTGCACTGACATTTTGGCAGAAGAAGCTGGTACCCGAAATGATCTGAAGGATCAGCCTTGGCCTGGAAGTCCGAGCTTGTATACAGACGGCAGCTGTTTCATGGTTGAAGGTAAGCAGAAGGCGGGGGCAGCAGTGGCAGATGGGAAGCAAGTAGTCTGGGCATAGCCTCCCTGAAGGACGTCAGCGCAGAAAGCTGAACTTGTGGCTTTGATACCAGCTCTATGAATGGCAGAGGGAAAAGTCTCAACTGACAGCAGGTATGCTTTTGCCACTGCCCATATACACAGTGCAATATACAGACAAAGAGGACTGTTAACATCTGCAGGAAAAAATAAAGAAAAAATTTTGAGCCTCCTCGAGGCCATACATTTGCCAAAGAAGGTAGCCATCATACATTGTCCAGGACACCAAAAATCTCAGGATGCTGTGGCTAAAGGAAATCAGATGACAGACCTAACTGCTAAACAGGCGGCCCAGGGAGCAAAGATCCTGGCAGTCAAAGAGCCTAAAGATTATCATGATATCATTGAAAGCAACGTTAGATACACCCCCGAGGACTATCAAGTTATGGGCAAATTAGGACTGGTAAAGAAAACCCCATAAGGGACAGTAGAGACAGAAGGAGGAAAACTAGTCTTCCCACAAAAAGAAGGGCACAAGTATGTTACCAACTTACATTACCCAAGCCACCTGGGGGCCAAGAAACTAAAAGATGTGGTTATGTCCTCTGACTATTATGTTATGGGACTCTCTGACTTGGCAGAAGAAGTAGTCAAAAGCTGCAAGGCCTGTGCTATGACTAATGCAGGACACTCCTGGGAAGAAGCTCAGGGGCCACCAGCCTGGGGCCTACTGGGAAGTAGATTTTACAGAAATTAAGCCAGCCAGGTATGGTAACAAGTACTTATTAGTTTTTATAGATACCTTTTTCAGGCTGGGTAGAAGCTTTTCCTACCAAGACTGAGATGGCCAATGTGGTGGCTAATAAGATCATAAAAGAAATCTTCCCAAGGTTTAAGATACCCAAGGTAATTGAGTCTGATAATGGACCTGCCTTTGTTGCCCAGGTAAGTCAGGAACTGGCCACCCAATTGGGGATCAATTAAAAATTACATTGTGGCCAGGCGGTGGTGGCACACGCCTTTAATCCCAGCACTCGGGAGGCAGAAGCAGGCGGATCTCTGTGAGTTTGAGACCAGCCTGGTCTACAAAGGGAGTTCCAGGACAGGCTCCAAAGCTACAGAGAAACCCTGTCTCGAAAAACAAAATAAATAAATAAATAAATAAAATTACATTGTGCAACCGACCACAGAGTCAGATCAGGTAGAAAGGATGAATATAAATTCTAAAAAGAGACCTGCGGGAATGACTGGACAGCCCTCCTTCCCTTTGCCCTCTTCCAGGTTAGGAACACCCCAGGGCGATTTAAACTCACCCCTTATGAGATTCTATGTGGAGAACAGCCACTGCTCACCGAGTTGGGTAGAATGTATAATCTTGATGCTATTCTTTCTAGACCTTTATTTTCTCACCTAAAGGCCCTTAAAGTGGTGAGACGCCAGATCTGGGAACAACTGAAAGAAGTATGCATCTCTGCCTGGATCCACGCCTCCCACGTGAAGCTGAACTACCCAAATTGACAACACTACCAGTCAAGAGGCTTATGTTTGGGGGACTAATCTTAGGCTGACTCTTACCGAGGTTATGTAATGAGACTCTTAAGAGCCCTAAGACTCCTGACACCAGGTACTCGGTTCCCAGTTTAGCTAAATGGTGGGCCTGTAATACAGGCCTGACACCTTGCATGTAGACAAAGGTTTTTAATGACACCAAAGATTACTGTGTGCTTGTACAACTGGTACTTAGGGTCTTTTATCATCCAGCAGATGAAAGACCTGGATAAATCCAGACCTTCCCAGCAGGAAGAAAATAGCCAGAAATCCAAGCAGGAAAAAAAGAATCAAAAATCTAGGATTAGCCGGTTCAGTGACTGTGTTTCGGGAACTAGCTGAAGATCAAGTTAGATTGTAATCTTGAGAAACAGGGAGTTTTCCCCTTTGTGATTTTAGGAACTAGCTGATTATGACCTTGAGTGATCTTGAGAGGCAGGGAGTTGTCCCCTTGTGACTTTCTGTGACACCCTCCCTGCCCCTTTCGGATTATTGGGCTGTGGTTTCTTCCTATAAAAACCACTTCTCCAGGTCACTCGGGGTCGAACTCTTCCCCTGAGTGGGTTATGAGTCTCGGCCCCAGTGCACTGGTTCCCATCTCATCTCATCAATTAAAGCCTCATGTGATTGTAGCAAGGAGGGTCTCTTGTGAGTTACTGGGGGGAGGATCGTGTTATCCCGAGACTTGAGTGAGAGTCTCCCCGCACCAGGGGTCTTTCAACAGTTGTGCGTCCATAGCAGTCTTTGGGGCCACTGGCAGTGGGGCCAGGATTTATCCCTAATACTTGAACTGGCTTCTGGGAGCCCTTTGTCTTTGGCAGGATACCTTTCTCAACCTGGACGTCACGGGGAGGGCGTTGGTCCTTCTGGGCTTTGTTAACTCACCGTGGGAAGCCTTACCCTCTCTCAGGAATGTATGGGGGGTGGGGTGGGAGAAAGCCCGAGTAAACAGAAAGACAGGAGGGACTGGGAACTGGGATTGGTATGTAAAGTTTCAATTAAATAATAATAAAAAAAGAAGAAGATAACTAGGTTTATGTCCTTTTCTGTAGAGCCTGGCTATTCTCTGCATTCAGTCCTTTCTGGCCTCCTGACCTTTCTTGTTCCTTTTTGCAGGTTATTCTGTCCCCACAGGTACATTTGTTCCTATATATACATATATATTATTGGCTAGGTTTTGCATATGAGAGAGACTGTGTGATTTTTACTTTGATATTGTGTAATCTTAGTTAATATTATACATTCTAAGTCCATTAATTTTCCTGGAAATTTTATGACTACATTCTTTTTTTAAGCTGAACAGTATCCCTTGTTATGGCGAATAAAGCAGCAATAAACATGGAGTGTAAATAACTCTTCAGCAGGGTTTGGAGTACTCTGAGACGGCTCTTGTTTCAATGGAGCACACTGAATACTATCAGAGTGTCAAGAGTGCCACGAATGAATGAAAAATCCCACATGCTTAATCGGCCCAGCCATCAATGGTGACATACAAAGCGCTCTCTTCTCTCGGCTTCATTATGAGCACTATTTCCCTACAAACATCCTGCTCTTAATAACAAAAGTTTACCAACAAACATATTTCTTTGAGTTGCACCAAAGTTCACTGAATGAAAAGCAGGCTTTTCTGTTTAACAAAGACACTGGCTCTCACAAAAGGACAAGGAAAGGAGCCTTTATTTGTCTGGAGCCTTTATTTGCAAGTGGAAGCTACCAGCAGTCATCAATTAAAAGTTCCGACAGCTAGTAACAGCGTAAGCTCAGCCAGAAAGAGTAGTGGATTGTGGATGCAAAACTAAGGAGACAAAACTGGCTCTGGTTTAAAGTCAGTTTGCAAACGCTGCCATTTTCGAAAGATTTTTTTTAAAAAAAAAAATCCCAACACATCAGTATATTGTCAATACTGTCATTTCACTTGTAGCCATTAGAAGAGTCTCCGAAATCTTAAAGTTGATTTTATCAAGTTACTTTCTCCTCATCCAATGTTAAATAATACTTAGGAGCTATCCCTTTTAAGTATTACTTAATTCTTTTAAGAATTAATTCTTTTAAGAATTAATTAATTCATACTATTGTCTAAAACGGAACACAGCAGAAAACTACTCAAGGGGGCTAGTGAAGCTAAAGAGTCCTGCCCTTAGAAGCTAAACATTCCTACCCCATCCAGCCTTCCCCTAGCCCCACGACCCTGCATCTACAACCTTCCCCCATTTTAAAGACGGGTAAGATTCCCGGAGAAATGGTGGATTGTAGGATTTTGGGGGAGGGGAAGAGAAGTATAGGGAGCAAGGGAGAGAAAGAGATGACTTCCCAATTTAGGAGAATTGGTCGACGTACCCTAAAAGACTGTTCTTTCCTATGTAACATGAGTAAGGTGAATAGATACTACTTGGGGACGATACCAGTTTTATTGTCTCCGATTGGCAAATAAGAAAAAAGATTGACAGTATCGAGTGAAGGGAATGTAGGGGGCGGGCTGTTATGTTAATGGAGGGATAAGCCAGGGCTGGAGCTCATTGATGACGCGACCCTCACGTGACCAGCAGTCGACGTGTGCAGAAGTCCTTATAGTCCAGGCCCAGTTCCTCAGTAGCAGCTCAGTCCTGCAAGAGAAGAGTAACCCAGCGCTTTCCAGGTACTTTACTAGTGGGCGCTGGCTCAGAGACCGTAGGGTGGAGGGAGCAGAGCTCAGAAAGCACGCTCATCCTGCACTATTTCTCTTTCTTAGGATTCGCTAAACTATTTTGTGCGAGAGGTTTGAGACTGCTTAGTGAGGGATGGGGCAGACTGTGAGGGAGGTAGTTAATGAGTCCCGCAGAGAGAAAGAAAAGAGACGGGCAAAGGCAAAATACCAGAGAGATGGAGAGAAGAAACAATAACAACGTGAGAAAAACTTGCCTCGTTCTTCTCTCTCTTGCTGGGAAACGGAGGGTACAGATGAAGGCGGGGTTGCCACAAAAGGAGGGAGAAGAGGGGGACCTGGAAGAACTTTGTGCTATCAACGCTTATATTTGTAAAAGAGACCTTTTGATCCACGCACTGGCGTGCTCACCAAGCACTCCTGTCTTTCTTCAGGACTCTTGTCTTTGGGGCGCGACATAAATCGAGGTGCAAGAAGAGAGGCAAATCTTCAGATACCTACAGGTCAGTGCAAGGGTGCGATTGCTTTAGGTCCCTCTGGGTGGGGGTAGAAGTGTGGAAGACACCAAAGCACATCCCAGGGGCGCCTCAGCGACTTTCCATCCGGATTAAGCACAGAAAGCCCGTGCAGATCCTGCAGCGGAAAAGGAGTGAAAGAATAAAGGGGAGATGCTAAAGACATTTGAGAGAGAGAGAGAGAGAGAGAGAGAGAGAGAGAGAGAGAGAGAGAGAGAGAGAGAGAGAGAGAGAGAGAGAGAGGAGGCTGCTAACCAGACCTTCGCCTGGGAGAGGCTGAGGACGGGATGACTTGGGAAAGCCTTAAAGGGCGGGAGTGTTAGAGCCATGCGGTACGGGAAGGGTTAATTGCTTCCACGCCGCTCCCATTTCGGTGCTTGGAGAGGTTTGTTGCAGGGCCTGCTGGGAAAATGGTGGGCTGGAGCCGGGACAGGAGAAGATGGAGTTAGAGAGCAAGGAGAAGGGGGAGGGAAGGGGAGGTGGAGGAAGGGGTGGAGTCAGGAGCTCAGAGCCTGACTTGTCTAGTTAGAAAACTTTTTGGCAATTGGAGACCTGACTCAGAAAAGTCAGTCGCTATGGGAACACGTGAGCTTGTTCATTTCCCTAGCACCTAATCTGTTTTGCTTCCTTGTTTTTTTTCCCCTAGGGTTAATTTATTCAAAAAAGAAATACTCAACATGCAAAAGTCTTGTGACGAGAATGAAGGAACACCCCAGAATACACCAAAGGCAGATGACGGCCATCCTTCAGAAGACTCACCTCAGCAGGCAGGAGGAAATCTTCAGGCTTCTGGAGAAAGTGTGGGGGAGGATGCAGATGGAAGTCTTAGAGCAGAGCCTGCTCAACCCAGCCCTGAACCTAAAGAGGACACTCCCACAAGGCATCTGAACCCTGACAAGTGATCAGAGGAGTGGATGAGTTGGAAAGGCTTAGGGAAGAGATAAGAAGAGTAAGAAACAAGTTTGTGATGATGCATTGGAAACAAAGACATTCCCGAAGCCGTCCCTATCCTGTGTGCTTCAGGCCTTGAAATCTTTTTTCTCTGATGTTGAAATCTGGCTGCTGCTTTCTTTCTCTTAGCGTTTTCTGATGTATCTTTGAACTTCATTTTACTTTCAATTATCTGGCGGTATTTAGATAGTTTCGGTGTTATCAGCATCTCATTGGATTTTGGATTTTGACCCATTTTCCACGTTTATTTTTCAGTTGGAAAGTTTCACCCTTATGCATGGAAATGTGTTCATTCCATATTATACAATTTAAAAGCAGCATATTTAGTATCAACTCGCATATATAGGAAAATTCCTAATTATGTGTGTACATGTATCAAAAAACTTAACAGTGCTTTTTTTTTGTGGTGTGTTTTAATTTTGCCTTTTGCTTGTGTGTATTTTTAATGAATATGTCTCACAAAGAACTTTTTAATAAGTGGGAGTTAATTAAAATTAATTTGTAACCAGCTTGTAGAGGCAATAAAGGCACTAAACTCTTGATGAAGAACTATTAAAAAGAAATGTAAACCTGGAATTACCTCTGGATTTCTTAGCCAGAGGAATAAAACTGGCAATCATGATAGATACACTTGCTTAAGACTTGGTCTTTTCATGGGGAAAATCCTTGCCTCGTTAGGATCTGTGTGGAGCATTAGTGGGCCGTCATCTGAGGGAGAAGATGGCCTCGCTCACCTGAAGGCTGGTAGGCAGTGATGGGGGCTTCCATGCCAATCTGTTGAGTTCCCCAGCCCTTTCCTGGGACCTGTCACCCGGCCAACTAGGGCCACTTAGGCTAGATCCTTTGCTCTCTGCTGGCCCCGCCACTGGGGGTACTGAGTATCAAGATCCCACTGGGTTTCCTGGAATTCCCCAGTTGTGCTCCCATCCCACCCCCAATGTTCAAATACAGGCAGTGTCACTAGAATTGGCTCTTTTTGTTTGGGTTATTCTGTAGCCCAGGCTAGCCTGGAATTCATGGTAGTCCTTCCTCAGCTTCTGAAGTGCTGAGACTGTCAAGTTCGAGCCACAGCACTTCCGGACGTTTCAAGCCTGTTCAGTAGCAGCACAGCACAGTAGGTAGTGAGCTGTGCTTCATGCTTAGCTGCTCTAGCGGAGGATTCAATTTCTAACACCCGCAGGGTGGCTCATAACTCCCTGTAACTCTAGTTGCAGGAGATCTGAAACCCTTTTCTGGTCTTCACACAGACATGGTGCACATGTGTTCATGCAGGGTCATACGTACACATAAATTTTAAAAACGTCTGCGTTTATGAGGGTGACTTAGAGAGTCTTTAGCAAAAGCCATCCCTTTTGTTTTTAAATGTGGCTCATTTTCCTTTGTATGAGTCCCAACCTGTTATAATGACCTTATTTGAGAGTAGACCAAAGTACCGGTTTAAATGAAAAAAAAAAAAAATATATATATAAAATTGCTGGGCATTTTGGTGTTTTTGCTTTTGTTTTTTGACACATTTTATCCCTGTTGCCACTGGCTTGCTTTGTAGCTTAATATGACCTTAAGCTTCTGATCCTCTGGTCTCCACTTGCCAAGTGCAAGGACTGCAGGTGAGTACCACCGCTTTCAGTGTATGTGATGCTGGGGATCAAATTCAATGATTTCAACATAGTAGGAAAGCACTCTGCCAACACAAAACAAGATTGTGTCCTTGCCGTCTAAGAAAAATCTATCTGATGGCTACAGGCAGGCCCCATTGGTTCAGGAGACCCTCAGGGAACATGTGTAAATTGTACAAAGTTGTTTTGTTTTCCATCTCATTTCTTGCAAGAAAAAAAAAAGGTTGATAAAGCAAAGATGTGTGTGTATGCAGGTGTAGCGAAGAATCATAACCACCCCCATCTACCTATCCCATGCTGACATAAGGAAAGATTCATAAACTTTCAAAGGTACTATGGACATGATGAATGTAATTGCAGTAGAATGGCTGTTGGATAAATGACAGGTATTGCATTGCTCCTGTAGAATAAAGGGTATCTGATTCTACAGGATATAGATTCTGATATCTCCATATACTGATAGGGGTTTGTCTGATACATCATGCTTCAATGGTGTTTTAACAAAGTTTAACTATTAATGAATACCTTTGTTTTTAATATAAAATGAGTCAATTCCATTTTAAAATAAAAAAATAGAAAATCTAGATAAGCATAGAAAGGTGAAGGTAGAGAAAAGATTAGAATGATCTGTCCCCTTTATTTAGCATCTATCAGGAATTATAAGTGGATGACATTAAAAAAAATTCTTCATGGAGCTGGAGAGATGGCTTTGGCTGTTCTTCCAGAGGACCTGGGTCCAATTCCCAGCACTCACAGGGTAGCTTACAACTGTTACTTCAGTTCTAGGACACCCGGTATCCTCACACAGACACGTGTAGGTAAAATACTAATGTATATAAAATTATTTTTTAAAACAAAAATAAAACAAAACCGTACACTTACCCAGTGCCTGAATCTACTATTTTCCTTTAGAGCCCTCTTTGGCCTACGTCCAATGTCAGCTCATTTTTCCTTTAAATTTTTAAATTACACTTCTTTATTAGTGTGCGAGTGTGCAAAGGTCAGAAGACAACTCGGAGGGGTCAGTTTTCTCCTGCCACGCGCAGTTTGAGATGGCGCTCAGTCTTTACAGCAAGCACATTTTACTTCTCTGGAGTTAGAACAAATAATTGTGGAGAGGAGAGAGGGAGGGAAAGTGAGAGACAGAGAAGATTGTCGTCCAAACGCTTCCCTAAAGTGGCGTGTGTTCTCTCCTTCAGCAGAGTCACCTGGGGAGGATCCTGAGCATCTGATTTCTGGGGCTCCCATATAATTCACTTGATTCATACTCTGAAGATAGGGGGAAATACAACAGAGCTAACAAGCGGCCCCAGGGAATCACTGGTATGGTCAGGGTGCTTCCAAACATAAACGAAGACCATGAGATAGATAGAAGAAATCATTAGTGAACGCTGAGGCTGGAGAGATGGCTCAGCATTAAAGAGCATTGGCTACTTTTCCATTGTGTGTGTGTGTGTGTGTGTGTGTGTGTGTGTGTGTGTCTGAATGCTTACTGACATTTCAAAGTTAAAGTTAGAATGCTTATATAAACATAAATAAAATTTTAAAGAAAAATATTAACGGTTCTATACTCGAAAGCTTCCTGTTTATGATCAAATACAGAATTAAAAAGCCAAAGGAGAGATGTAATATCAGATAAAATTTTGTTTCTTGAACATCATGCTGAGTTAGGCATTCCCTTCTTGCAACATGAGTAAAGCATATTAGAAAACCCCTACAAATGCAGATGTTTGTTCAAGATTACACCAGCCAGATGGATGGTGGTTGGGCTGGAATTCCCACCGGAGGAAGGTTCCAGAGGCTAGAATCACTGTGAAAGTTTGATTAGAAAGGCTATATTCAGTACACTGGTACTAAGGAGGACCACTCTGGCACAGGGCACTCCTCTGTGGGCTGAGCGTGCCTTTTGGCTTCTCTGCTCAAGACCATATCAGCCCTGAGGGTTTCCAGAGCTGAGGGCGGAGCTATCCTGAACAGACATACCTGGAGGGCTGTTTCCACTCCAAGCCAGAGCATGTTATCTTTTCTTCTGTTAATCTTTCTCTTTGGGGAAATGTATTTTTTTTCCAGGAGAAGAGATAAAGTCTCAAAGCTTCCCCACTGGAAACACTGGTGAGGACAGCCTTTGAGATACTTAGGTGTCTCACGGGGTCTGTCTTGGTCACTGGGGTTTGAAAAATAAGGAGCTGAGCCTTGCCTCGAAGTTCAGTGAACTGGCCTCTGGAATAACTGGCAAAAATGAGGTTACCTTGCAAATAAGATGTCCCCTATTCTCGTCTCACCCACCCTATTCAGACTTCCAGAATGGCCTGAAATGTGGTTCTGTAATGAGTTAGCTCTGTGTCTAATGCAGGACATCTCATATCTGTCAGCTCAGAACCAGAATCGTAGATGATCACAGGTAAAGGAAAGCTTGCAAGGGCTTCGGATCCTACATCTTGGGAGAAAAAAAATGCTGTTATTTGTTATTTGAACTGCCCTACACTGTAGACTCAGTTTTTGATTTGGAAACTCAGGGTAGTCCAACTGAAATGATGTTTAGATGCTTTTTAAGGGACTGGAGACATGGTTCAGTGGTTAAGAGCACTTGCTTCTCTTCCAGAGGACCTGAGTTCCTGGTATCCACATTTTGTGCTCACAACCACCTGTGCCTCTAGCTCCAGGAGAGCCACTGCCTCTGGCCTCTTTGTGCACTTTCATTCGCCTGTATATGCGCATGCACGCATGTACACGTAAAAGAAAAACAAAAACACTGCAAAAAGCAAATAAAGCTGCTTTTTAAGGCATTGCAGGTGGAGGAAGTAGGGTTCTTCATATTTGTCATCTGAAGAATATTTCTGGCATCTTTTGTTACTTTCGTCATTTTTATTTATTTGTTTATTTATTTATTTTTTGAGACAGGGTATTTCTGTGTAGCCTTGACTGTTCTGGAACTCACTTTGTAGACCAGACTGCCCTCCAACTCTCAGAGATCCACCTTCCTCTTCTTCCCAAGTGCTGGGATTAAAGGCGTGCGCTATAAAGCCTGGCTGCTTTCGTTATTTTTAATAATGTGTGTGTGTGTGTGTGTGTGTGTGTGTGTTCATGTGTGGGTATGAGCATGCCTATGTGGGGTTAACCACGGAGGCCAGAGGTGTCAGACACTCCCTGGGAGCTGCAGTTACTCATAGCTGTGAGCTTTGAGCTGTCGGATGTGGGTGTTGGGAACCCGAACTCTTCAAAAGCCTTAAGAAGCTGCTAACCTTAGAGCCTTCTCTTTTGGGAGTTTAGTTCCAGTGCCTGACTTCTTAAAGGATTATTTGGGTAAAGAGGTGAGAACTCAAATTCTTTGGTTTAGAAATGCAAAGTGGGGCCCTTAGGAATGTCTCAGCAGACAAAGGTGTTTGCTGCCAAACCTGACCCCCTGAGTTGGATATCTGGCACACGTAACAAGGAGGGAGAAACAAGGAGGGAGAGAACCAACTCTTCCAGCAGGTTTTCTTATAAATCCCACAGAGAGAGAGAGAGAGAGAGAGAGAGAGAGAGAGAGAGAGAGAGGGAGAGGGAGAGGGAGAGGGAGAGGGA
>NW_026068215.1:193513-197539 GCF_014885135.2 Alexandromys fortis
GGGCTGGAGAGATGGCTCAGAGGTTAAGAGCATTGCCTGCTCTACCAAAGGTCCTGAGTTCAATTCCCAGCAACCACATGGTGGCTCACAACCATCTGTAATGGTGTCTGGTGCCCTCTTCTGGCCTGCAGGCATACACACAGACAGAACACTGTATACATAATAAATTAATAAATAAATAAAAAGAACAAATAATAAAATATTTAAAGTGCCTATTTCTAGATTATGTATTGAAAATCTAATGCTTCATATTTGTCCTCTGTATTTTCAGTTTTAATTTTTTCCAATGAGTATGTGGAGATTTAGAATACCATACAAGTGTGAACAATATAGTCCCCTTTTTCCTTTCTCGTTATCTGATACAGCAATTCATTGCGCTTTCAATTCTTCATTTGTTTCCTTTTTCATTTACTTCAGAGAAGAACCTGTTCTAAGTATGGATCCTACCTATGAGGTTTCTCTTCTCTCTCACCTTACCACACTCCCTATTGGTATCTGAATTGATTCTATAGTTCTATCTTTGGTCACATGGTGGCTTTTCATGACTAACTATTACCTAAAAACCATCCAATAAAGTAACACAAATTCTGAAAATAAAATAGGAAGCAATATGACTTTAACAGCGTATCATTGAACTGTCTTGAGGTGTATAGGGAGCTCAGTGGTAGACACTACTTGCCTGGCATGCATCACAGAAAAGTATACAGTTCATTTTAAATTTGCTATAGATATATGGAGAGAGAAATATTAGAAAGACATGTCTTTAGTTACGTGTACCAGATAGTCACTGGTCCACACTTCATCTGCTTATTCATCCAGTCTAATAAATATTTCCTAGAAGGCTTCTCTAGTGTCTGACCTTTCCAGTCAACATCTATTTGTCCATCTCAGAGTTTAAAGACTCTATGTATTCAGTCGCCTTCCAGGGCTGATCATTCAAAACAGATGAATAGTATTAATCAGTCCTGTGGGTATAACTCTGCCAAGTGGTCATCACTTTTACAAATAGGTTTTTGTTTTCTTTTTTGAGACAGGGTTTCTTTGCAGCTTTGGAACCTGTCCTGGAACTAGCTCTTGTAGACCAGGCTAACCTCAAACTCACAGAGATCCTCCTGCCTCTGCCTCCTCTGTGCTGGGATTAAAGCCTTGCACCACAACTGCCCTCTACAATTGGTTCTTTGATCTTATCAGTTCACCGTGTAAAGTGGTTATAGTGGGGGAAATACAACTTCTTGAAACAGTAAAATCTGTTGAAATACCATTTCAACATCATTCTGTAAATGATGAACAGGATTCTTAGTAAGCCAGAAAATGGATTAATGAGGTTTCTAATACATAACACATATGTATTATATATGGTTGACTGCCCAAATCTTCATTATAATATTTATTTGACAACCATAGTGTTGATGATGTCCAAGTTCTGATATATTTTTTTATTCATTTACTGAGCTCCTGTTCATTGTCCTGGCTTTTGGACAGGACCTAAAACACAGCAATACACAAAGAAATGTTCTTGCCTTCATGATGAATGTATTCTGATTTATGTGAGTTTGGAAAATTCAGACAAAACTTACATACAGGGAAATGTACAGATATCAACTGTGCAATTCAATATAACTAAAATTATAAAATATAACATTTCCATCTTTCTCAAAATTCCATCTTAGCCACTTCCTTGCTGGAAACCACTCTAGCTATTTCATAAAAATATAAAAAATTATCTAATAAAAAAAAATAAATAAAGAAAATTTATCTTGGTAGAACTGGAGTTTAGTGTGTTAAGTAAAACAAGATAGACTCGGGAAAGCAAAGATTGTTTGCTTTCTTTCATGTTCAGAATCTAAAATTCTGTTTTATTCAAAATTTGTTTTATTATCTTATTATATGAGTATGTTTGCCTGCATATTTCTGTGCACCTTTGTGTGCCTGGTATCAGCGAATGCTCCTAGATGGCATTCACTTCCCTGGAACTGGAGTTACAGACACTTGGCTGTGAGCTACCATATGGGTGTTGGGAATTGAACCCCATCCCCTGGAAAAGCAGTTGGTGCTCTTGACTACTAAGCCACCTCTTGGCCACTCTAGAATAATTTTACGAAGACATGTAGAAGAGAGACTATTGGGGAAGAGCACCAGAGAGCAATGGGAGAGAAGAGCAGGAAATAGCGAAGGGAATAATATTAGAGAACATTTATAAGCATGTGTGCAAATATTGCAATGAAGGCTATCCTTTTGTACAATTAATGTCCACTGTAAAAACAGGATTCATCTTGGGTGAAGAGATACACACCTGTAATCACAACACTTGGGACGCGGAGGCAGGGGGATTAAAATTCAAAGCCATTCCTAGCTGCTCAGAGAGACTGTCTCAAAGAAACAAATGCTAAAATAAATCAACCAAATGAAAAGACTTTGTTATCTGTGGGCTAAGGGGTACATGTATGTAATTTCAGAACTCTTAAGACTTAAAGTCCTAGAACTCTGGAAGCAGATACAGGATTGCATGTTCAAAGACAGTGAGGGCTAGCTGCATATGGAGTTTAAGACAAGCCTGAGCTATACAACAACATCCTATCTCTCTCTCTCTCTCTCTCTCTCTCTCTCTCTCTCTATATATATATATATATATATATATATATGTATATGTATATATATACATATATATATATGAGAGAAGAAATTAGTTTTTATAGTTGTGTTCATTGGTAGCTTATTCTCTTACTATTATTTCTGCATAAATACAGAACAGTTTGTTTATCCATTCCGATGTTGTGGAATATAAGAATTGTATCCATTTCTGTCTATTACAAATACAGTCCTTACGTATATTTCTGTAAGTCCTTTTGTCCATATCCATTCTCATTTCTCTTGAAAAATACCTCAAAAAGAATTTCTGGGTTATAGACAAGGTAAGCATTTAATTTGATATGAAGTTGCCAGACAGTTGTCTTAAGAGACTGTACTATTTTATACTCATACCAGCAATGTGAGAACTCCAGTTGTTTCACATCCTTATCAAAATGTCAATGCTATAAAAAAAAGAAACTTCTCCAGATTAAAAGATGTTCAAATTCATCTGAATTCAATGTGATCTATGATTTGAATAAGGTTTCTAGTTCAGAAATAGTATATTAATGCTAAATTTTCTCAGTGTCTCCATGACTGTATTAGTTGTTTAGAAGGGTGTCTTGCTAAGAAAATAAAATGTAATCAGAATATATTGTATAA
Organism: Alexandromys fortis; assembly: GCF_014885135.2. Taxonomy (NCBI): domain Eukaryota; kingdom Metazoa; phylum Chordata; class Mammalia; order Rodentia; family Cricetidae; genus Alexandromys; species Alexandromys fortis. Next base: position 196,745 of record NW_026068215.1, read on the forward strand.
AAAATCTATTTTCAGTAAAAGAAAAATTTTAAAAATGAAGCAAAATGTATATGACTTGTTTTTAAATTGTCTGGCAGTGAGAAAGAATGTGTGCATGTGTAAGGGGAAGGAATTTTAAAATAGTAATTGGTGAATGCAATATAGACAGGAAATACACTTTATTATTCTTTTTAAAATATTTTATTTATTTATTTATTATGTATACAGTGTTCTGCCTGCATGTATGCCTGCAGGCCAGAAGGGAGCGCCAGACCTCCTTACAGATGGTTGTGAGCCACCATGTGATTGCTGGGAATTGAACTCAGGACCTTTGGAAGAGTAAGCAATGCTCTTAACCTCTGAGCCATCTCTCCAGCCCCACTTTATTGTTCTTGAAAAATGTTTAATTATCTAATTCATCATACTTGAAATATTTTACAAGTACTTGAACCTTTATTGTCTGTACTTAAAGAAGAGCAAGAAAACACAAAACAGGTAAAATACTGGGACATGAGGACAATTCGTTTTAAAAGCTTTTTCTGCTTCTTGGTTGTTGCTTTAAAAACAAAGTGTGATCAAAAACCCATTGCCATTGTTCTTGAGTTCTCAGTGGTTCTCCTTGTCCGCTATGTTCAGCAAGACCGTTTTTATCCCGGGCTTTTTTCAGACCCAGGCCAGCTGGCCTTGGTGAGTTCCCGATAAAACATCCCCATTGTCTCAGTGTGTGGGTGCACCTCTCCTGCGCACAGGTCAGGGAACCCTGATTGCTCTTTGGGCTGACGAAGGAGGGGGACTTGACTGGGGGAGGGGGAGGGA
>NW_026068215.1:197753-210548 GCF_014885135.2 Alexandromys fortis
ATTTATTATGTATACAATATTCTTTCTGTGTGTATGCCTGCAGGCCAGAAGAGGGCGCCAGACCCCACTACAGATGGTTGTGAGCCACCATGTGGTTGCTGGGAATTGAACTCAGGACCTTTGGAAGAGCAGGCAATGCTCTTAACCCCTGAGCCATCTCTCCAGCCCCTTGTTCAACTTTCTTGATTCAGCTTGAAACTGTGTGTAAAAATGATCTTTCTCTTTCCTCCCATGACTCTTCAGTCAGGTAACCTAATTTAGGACAAGGCAAAAGTTTCCTCTTATCAGTTGTATTAGACCTTGCAGTGGAGAAACGTTGTTTAAGCTGCTTTGTCAGCGATGGGAGAAACACGTCCCGTTCTGTTCCATTCAACTATCATCTTGTGTTGAATGAAAACAGTCAGGATCCCCAGACCAAGTTCTCATGGAATGAGTGCAAAGAAAGATGGGAATAATAGGAATGGAGAGCTTGGGAACAGGAGGCTGTGGAAAGGATGGAAGCTGAGCAAAGTAATGCAAAGAGTAGTGCATTCTAATGTATGCAAAGGACAGAAGTAAAACAGTGGCCAGCTTAGAAGTATACCAGATTTCTAATATGATCTTCTCCTGGAATATAAAGCTGTTCTTATAGCCAAAGGGATGTTCTCTTCCACCTCTCTAACTATTCCACACTTGCAGATATAACAATCCATGAAAATGTCAGATTATATTTATCTTGAAGACATTTAAGTGGGAAGTCCAATAAATTCAATACTAATGTTGGGCATTGATTGGGGGGCTTGTAGCTCAGTGGTAGAATTCATACTTAGCATGTGCAAGGCTGCTGGTTCAGTCAGCAATGTACACAGACACATACACACAGGCATGCACAGATTATAGAAAAATATCCACGTGGTCCTTAAATGTAATCACAAGCATCCTTAAGGAGGGTACAGGGAAATTAGAGGCCAAAAATTCAATGACATAATGGAAGCAGAGATTGTAGTGATTGAACAAACCAAGAAATGCCGCCAGACAACCAAAGCAGAAAGCAAAAAGATTATATTCTCCTTTGGATTGTCCAGGAAGGAACAAGTCTTATCAACACCTTGAATTTAGCCTTGTAAGACAATTCACAGTCCTAGCCTTCAGAACTGTAAAGCCATTGAGTTTCTAGTCATTTGTTACAATGGTAAGATAAAGCTCATTATGAAAGAGTCCTGAAGGACATCAGTATTTCAGAGAGGGAGCTACAAAGTAGGGTTTTTTTGTTTGTTTGTTTTTGTCTGTGATCACACCCAGTGACATGAAACAGATCAACTTCAGCTTTATAGTATGACTTTGGGTGCGTTAGTTAAACTATGTATCTAGGTACTTTCTTTTTCATTTCATTTTCTTTATTTATTTTGAGAGACTCTTTTTTTTAAAATACAGGGTTTCTCTGTGTCACTTTGTTGCCTGCTCTGGAACTAGCTCTTGTAGACCAGGCTGGCCTCAAACTCACAGAGATCTGCCTGCCTCTGCCTCCCGAGTGCTGGGATTAAAGGTGTGCGCCACCACTGCCCGGCTATTTTGAGAGACTCTTATGTAGCCCAGGCTTGCCTTGAGTTGACCATCCTCTTATCTCAGTCTTCTGAGTCCTGGGATCACATGATCACCATACCTGACTTATATCTAGATTCTTCTATCTTAAAATTGGGAAAATATTAGTACATAGTACATAGCTTAAAGGAATTTTGTGTGGGTTACTTAATAATTGTGATAACAATGCTAAATTTTCTCATGGTTTCTATCCTTTGTGATTTCTTTATAATGGTGTGTGTTATACGCACATACACATGTGTGTATGCATACATGCATGCCTGCTTGTGCGTGTGTGCTGGATCCTTGGCCTTGGCAATGCTGAACAAATGCTCAACCACCGACTACATCCCAAGCCCTCTATAGGATTTTTAGGCAGCATTAATCTGAAGTTATTAAATAATTACAATGTTAGTGAGGAATTAAATCTTCCTAGGAATCCGAACGTAAACTACTTTTCAAATACTTGACTGCTTTCTAATTTTTCAACAGAAGATTCTAAAATAGTGAGCAGGACCTGTAAAAGGGTTAATGCTGCTGCAAAGCTGGAGCTAGTGGAGTGCTAAATAAACAGCTTTCGCCAGGCAGTGGTGGCACACGCCTTTAATTCCAGCACTAGAGAGGCAGAAGTAGTGTGATCTCTGTAAGTTCGAGGGCAGCCTGGTCTATAAATCGAGTTCCAGGACAGCTAGGACTACACAGAGAAACTCTGTCTCAAACCATACTGAAATCTCAAGGTCCAAATCAGGAGCAGAAGGAGAGAGAGCATGAGCAAGGAACTCAGGAACGCGAGGGGTGCACCCACACACTGAGACAATGGGGATGTTCTATTGGGAACTCACCAAGACCAGCTAGTCTGGGTATGAAAAAGCCTGGGATAAAACCGGACTCGCTGAATATAGCGGACAATGAGGACTACTGAGAACTCAAGAACAATGGCAATGGGTTTTTGATCCTATTGCACGTACTGGCTTTGTGGGAGCTTAGGCAGTTTGGATGCTCACCTTACTAGACCTGGATTGAGGTGGGTGGTCCTTGGACTTCCCACAGGGCAGGGAACCCTGATTGCTCTTTGGGCTGACGAGGGAGGGGGACTTGATTGGGGGAGGGGGAGGAAAATGGGAGGTTGTGGCGGGGAAGAGACAGAAATCTTTAATAAATAAATAAATCAAAAAACAAACAAACAAACAAAAACTAAGAAAAATGCCAACCCTGGTGGTCTATCCCTGTAGTCGCAGAAATTTGGAGGCTGAGGCAAGATAATAATCAGCCTGTGCTATGTACGTAGTGAGTTTCTGGCCAACCTGGATGACATAGCAAACCCTATCTCAAAAACAATTAAGAAATTTAATGTAATGTTAGAAATAGATTCTCAAAAGTCACTTTATCCTCTTTAGTCATGATTTTTCTTGTATTAATAAAGGATTGCTTTGAAAGCCTCTGCTTGTGTTTCTTAGTCTTCTCTTTGGTATTTCATCTTAATTTTGACCTTGCGATAGAGCTGGTGTGAGATTTTCCTGTTGGCCATTATTCCTTTCACTTCTTTACCTTGTGATTCTCATCACATCTGTATTTTAAGTTTCCTCATTTTTGTAGTAAAATCATGTACATGTACAATTATGCATATTATATATGCAAATCTCTATCAAAATATATTTATACATTACATATATGAAAGTTAGAAAAAATGTACATGAAGAGCTTAATAATGGCAGCTTTTGCCTTTAGGGACAGGCTCATGGGAGTTTTCAATTTTCTTTTTGTATGTGTACATGTGTGTAGCTGTGTTATCCTCTATAGACCAGGCTGGCCTCTAACTTACAGAGGCCCACCTGCCTCTGCCCCCTAAGTGCTGGGATCAAAGGCGTGCGCCACCACCATCTGGCCTTTATTTATTTTGTTTATTTTGTATATATGTATTTTTCTTTTCTTCCAAGAGCTTTATAACCATGTCATAAAATTAGTAAAGAATTTTAAAAGAAACAAAAAAGCTATAGATAACTTGGCTTATAAAGCAGTAAGAGATCTTTAGTAAACGAAAACATTTTAATAACATAATAAACTAAAAGTCTTAATTTTATGTTCAGGTTATGAATGCAAACTAAGCAGTTAATATATAGTCATTTTACTGTCATCTCATGTTCCATCCCTGGCCCAGAGAAAGCCTCAACCCTTGAATATTTCCTTCAGTTATTGACAAAAACAATATCTAAGACATGTACACTTATTTTGGATTTTCAAGATAAGGTTTCTCAGTGTAACATTGGCTGTTCTGGATCTCACTCTGTAGATGAGGCTGGCCTCGACCTCACAGAGATCCACCTGCCTCTACCTCCTGAGAGCTAGATTAAAGGTGTGTGTCCTCACCACCTAATTAAAATATATGCTATATATATATATATTTTCGAGACAGGGTTTCTTCGTAGCTTTTTAGTTCCTGTCCTGGAACTAGTTCTTCTAGACCAGGCTGGCCTTGAACTCACAGAGATCTGCCTGCCTCTGCCTCCAGAGTGCTGGGATTAAAGGCGTGCGCCACCACCGCCAGGGAAATATATACTTTAAAGATGAGTTTCTCACCAGGAGGTGGGTGGCACATGCCTTTAATCCCTTCAGTCAGGAAGCAGAGGCAGGTAGATTTCTGTGTGTTTGAGGCCAGCCTAGCCTACAGAACTAGTTCCAGGACAACTAGGGCTGTTTCACAGAGAAACACTGTCTCAAAAACCAAAAAAAAAAAAAAAAAAAAAAAGTCCCCCCCCAATGAAACAAAAAAAAAAAACGAAGATCAGAGATACCAATCAGAAAAGACAACGTCAAACTTTCATTGTTTGCTGATGATAGGATATTTTACTTAAGTGACCCCAAAATTTCTACCAGGGAACTCTAACAAGTCATAAACACCTTCAGTAATGTAGCAAGACATGAGATTAACTTAAAAAAATCAGTAGCCCTCCTTTATATAGATGATAAACAAGCTGAGAAAGAAATCAGAGAAACATACTCTTCAAAATAGCCACAAATAAAATAAAATATCGTGTGGTAACTCTGCCCAAACAAGTGAAAGACCTGTATGACAAGAACTTTAAATCTTTGAAGAAAGGAATTGAAGAAGACACCAGAAAATGCAAAGATCTCCCTTGCTCTTGGGTAAGTAGAATTAACATAGTACAAATGGCAATCTGATCAAAAGCAAACTACAGATTCAATGCAATGTCCATCAAAATCCCAGAAAAATTCTTCACAGACCTTGAAAGAATAATACTTAACTTCATATGGAAAAACAAAAAAAAAACCCAGGATAGCCAAAACAATCCTGTACAGTAAAGGAACTTCTGGAGGCATCACCATCCCTGACTTCAAACTCTACTACAGAGCTACAGTACTGAAAACAGCCTGGTACTGGCATAAGAACAGACAGGAGGACCAACAGAATTGAATAGAAGACCTGGATATCAATCCAAACACCTACCAACACTTGATTTTTGACAAAGAAGCAAAAAATATAAAATGGAAAAAAGAAAGCATATTTAATAAATGGTGCTGGCATAACTGGATATCAACATGTAGAAAAATGAAAATAGACCCATATCTATCGCCATGCACAAAACTCAAGTCCAAATGGATCAAAGACCTTAACATAAAGCCAGCCACACTGAACCTCATAGAAGAGAAAGTGGGAAGTACACTTGAACACATTGGCGCAGGAGATCACTTCCTAAATATAACTCCAGTAGCACACATGCTGATGCTGGGAGAAACAATAAATAAATGGGATCTCCTGAAACTGAGAAGCTTCTGTGAAGCAAAGGACATGGTCAACAAGACAAAACAGCAGTTTACAGAACGGGGAAAGATCTTCTTCACCAACCTCACATTGAACAGAGGGCTGATCTCCAAAATTTACAAAGAACTCTAGAAACTGGACATCAAAAGAACAAATAGGGCTGGAGAGAAGGCTCAGTGATTAAAAGCACTGCCTGTTCTTTCAGGGGACCCGGGTTCAATTCCCAGCACCCATAGGGCAGCTCAAAACTGTCTGAAGATCCAGTTGCAGGGGCTCTGACACCTTCACAACAATGCACATAAAATAAAGTTAAATAAACCATAAAAATATTTTTTAAAAAAGAACCAGTAGTTCAATAAAAAAGTGAGGTACAAACCTAAACAGAGAACTCCCAACATATGAATCTCAAATAGCTGGAAGACACTTAAGGAAATGTTCAACATCCTTAGTCATCAGAGAAGTGCAAATCAAAACAACTCCGAGACAATGTCATTCTAACACCTGTAAGAATGGCCAAGATCAAAAACACTGATGACAACTTCTGCTGGAGAGGTTGTGGGGTAAAGGGAACACTCCTGCATTGCTGGTGGGAATGCAAGCTGGTACAGCCCCTTTGTATGTCAGTGTGGTGATTTCTCAGAAAATTAGGAAACAACCTTCCTCAAGACCCAGTAATACCACTTTTGGATATATACACAAAGGAATCTCAATCATACCAACAAAACATGTTCTCAACGATGTTCATAGCAGCATTGTTTGTCATAGCCAGAACCTGGAAACAACCTAGATGCCCTTCAACTGAAGACTGGATGAAGAAAATGTGGTATGTTTACACAATGGAGTACTACACAGCTGTAAACAATGACGCCTCGAAATTTGCAGGCAAATGGGTGTATCCAGAAAAAAAAACATATTGAATGAGGTAACCCAGACCCAGAAAGACAAATACACTATGTACTCACTCATAAGTGACTTTTAGACATCAAGCAAAAAGAAACCAGTCTATACAGTTCACAACTCCAGAGAACCTAGACAACAAAGAGGATACATGGATCTACACTGGAAGGAAAAGAAGACAAGATCTCCTGAGTAAATTGGGAGCATGGGAGTCATTGCAAAAGGGTAGAATGGGAGGCGGGAGAAAATGTATAGGTCAATAAAACAACAAAAAATATCAGGGAACAAATGGTTTATTCAGTTTACAGTTAATCACTGAGAAAAAAACAGGGCAAGCATGCAAGCCAGGAACCTAGGGTCAGGAATTAATGCAGAGGCCCTGGAGGGCTTTACAGGCTTTCTCTCCAGTCTGATTTCTTATACTATCTAGGACAACCAGCCCAGGAGTGGCACCTCCCACAGTGAGCTGGGCCCTCCCACATCCATCAAGAAAATGCCAAGGCCGGGCGGTGGTGGCGCTCGCCTTTAATCCCAGCACTCGGGAGGCAAAGGCAGGCGGATCACTGTGAGTTCGAGACCAGCCTGGTCTACAAGAGCTAGTTCCAGGACAGGCTCCAAAAACCACAGAGAAACCCTGTCTCGAAAAAACAAAAAAAAAAAAAAAAACAACAACAACAAAAAAAAAGAAAGAAAATGCCAAGAAAACGGGCTGTACATGCCAATCTAATGGAGGCTTTTCTTTAATTAGGCTTTTCCTCTTCCCAGCTGGTCCTAGCTTGTGTCAAGTGGGCATAAAAACTAGCCAGAATAACTTCTCTTGGGCATATAAATTTTTAAATATATTGAGAAGTTCAATCTGACAATGTGAGAGATATTATCAGTCTTAGTTTTCTGTTTTACTATATTTTATCTTGTCTGAATATCAGAATTATCAGAATAATGTAAATCACTTGGGAATACTTCTCTCTTCTGCTTTTTATTAATAAAATTTTCTAATGATAAATTTATCAGCTCAGACTGGCAGTGATGGCACATGCCTGCACTTGGGAGGCAGAAACAGGCAGATCCCTGTGAGTTGAGGGCAACCTGGTCTACACAGTGAGTTCCAGTACAGCCAGGGCTACACAGAGAAAACCTGTCTTAAAAGAAAAAGAAATTAGTTCAAACAGCATATTAAAATTTAAGTATTATTTCAATATTCAAAGTCAGAAATTTAACATTGGTTTCATCAGGTCAAAACCAAACAACAACAACAACAACAATAACAAAACCATCGTGAGGCTGATACCCTGTTTCATTGATGTTTGTCACATGAAGCCAATTCTCAGTTTCCAGAAGCCACACTTCTTGTTTCATGATATTTTTAACTTGAAAAATGGTTGCTCATGTCCTCCCACTTTGAAAATCTCCTTTCTTCTATCTTATCTCTGGATCTAGAAAATGTCTCTACTGCTCCAAATAGGATTGAGCTGGCCTGAACAGTCCAAGGGAATCACCTCATCCAAAGATTTAAACTCTTCATTGGATATACATAAATTCCTTTTGCATACAGTGAAATGTATTCGCTCAACACAGCAATTCGATATGACTCTTCTGAAGATCCTTATTCTGCTACTAAATCTACTTTCTGGAAGAGACTGTGTTTGGTAAAATTTGATGTTTAAACCATCTGATCCTGAGGTTTTGTTGCAGGATAGACAGTAAACTATTTTGAAACATAGTTATATAGGGTTATTCAGATTATTCCATCTAGGGTGTTGTGAAACTGGACAATAGCGGCCTTCAAGTTAAATATATCTTTCCCTTTTATCACTCTATAGTTCCATTGATTTCAAATGACTTTTTATTTCAGTTGCTTCATTTTTCACATGTAAAAACTTCAGGAGTACTTAATTTTTATACTGTCTAATTCCATTAATAATTTTAACTTGTTTATCAAGAGTGGTGGCCCGCTCTCTGCCTGATCGCTGCCATCATGGACATGAGTTGTGTACAGCCCATCAAGCTCGCTAGGGTAACCAAAGTGCTGGGCAGGACCAGTTCGCAGGGACAGTGCATGCAGGTATGTATGGAATTTATGGATGACACCATTCGCTTTATCATCTGAAACATTAAAGGTCCCATTAGAGAGGGAGATGTGCTCACTCTGTTGGGAGTCAGAAAGAGAGGCTTAGAGGTTGTGCTGACATTCCTGCTGGGTCCTGAGTATCCCCCACTTGGCCCATGATGACCTGCGACTATTAAATAAAACGTTTGTATTGTTTAAAAAGAAGAATAGTGGCCCTTTTGAGCATTTTTCAAGTAGCTGATTTATTTATTTTTTATTTATTTATTAAAGATTTCTGTCTCCTCCCCGCCACTGCCTGCCATTTCCCTCCCCCTCTCCCGATCAAGTCCCCCTCCCTCATCAGCTCCAAGAGCAATCAGGGTTCCCTGTCCTGTGGGAAGTCCGAGGACCACCCACCTCAATCCAGGTCTAGTAAAGTGAGCATCCAAACTGCCTAGGCTCCCACAAAGCCAGTACGTGCAATAGGATCAAAAACCCATTGCCATTGTTCTTGAGGTCTCAGTAGCCCTCATTGTCCGCTATGTTCAGTGAGACCGGATTTAACCCAGGCTTTTTCAGACCCAGGCCAGCTGGCCTTGGTGAGTTCCCGACAGAACATCCCCATTGTCTCAGTGTGTGGGTGCACCCCTCGCGGTCCTGAGTTCCTTGCTCGTGCGCTCTCTCCTTCTGCTCCTGATTTGGACCTTGGGATTTCAGTCCGGTGCTCCAATGTGGGTCTCTGTCTCCTTTCATTGCCTGATGAAGATTAATATTCAGGAGGATGCCTATATGTTTTTCTTTGGGTTCTCCTTCTTATCTAGCTTCTCTAGGATCACGAATTATAGGCTCAGTGTCCTTTATTTCTGGCTAGAAACCAAATATGGGTGAGTACATCCCATGTTCCTCTTTTTGGGTCTGGCTTACCTCACTCAGGATAGTGTTTTCTATTTCCATCCATTTGCCTGCAAACGTCAAGTCCTTATTTTTTACTGCTGAGTAGTACTCTAATATGTATATATTCCATACTTTCTTCATCCATTCTTCCGTTGATGGGCATCTAGGTTGTTTCCAGGTTCAAGTAGCTGATTTATATGTCAGTATCTGAGTCAGACAATCATTGGTATGTATTGATTGCCTTCCCCCATTGATATTTATTGAGCTCCACATTTTTCTCTGCTCCCCTCCCTTCCTCCCTCCTCCCCTTCAACCCTCTCCCAAGGTCCCCATTCTCTCAATTTACTCAGGAGATCTTGTCTTTTTCTACTTCCCATGTAGATTAGATCCATGTATGTCTCTCTTAGGGTCCTCATTGTTGTCTAGGTTCTCTGGGATTGTGGTTTGTAGGCTGGCTTTTTTTGTTTTATGTTTAAAAACCACCTATGAGTCAATAGGTGTGATAATTGTCTTTCTGTGTCTGGGTTACATCACTCAAAATAATGTTTTCTAGCTCCATCCATTTTTCCTGCAAAATTCAAGCTGTTGTTATTTTTTTCTGCTGTGTAGTACTCCATTGTGTAAATGAACCACATTTTCCTTATCCATTCTTCTATCGAGGGGCATTTAGGTTGTTTCCCATGATTGTTTTTATATGTAGAGAAATATGGAGATTTTAGTTAATATTTCAAATACTATGAGTTATAAGACTTATTAATTGATGGTTCACTTTCTAGTATACTTCCCCAGTACATCTACCATTTACTATTATTTTTTAAAGATCTCATATATCTATTGGCACCACACATTATGCCAAGTTTTTCAGTCCTGTTAAATGCTAGACAATGTTGGAATATACTTATTTCATGTTAGTTAAAATCAGAACCATGCTGTATAAATTTGTTTATTTTCTTTGATTTAAAGGAAAATAACAGATATCCAAAGGAATTGTCAGGAGAAGATAAAGAATTTTCTCCTAAGTTTTAGAGAGTATGCTGCCAGGGACTGAAGAGATTGAAGAGATGACTTAGTTGGTAAAACATTTGTTGTGCAGATGTGAGGGCCTGAGTTTGATCCCCAGGATCCACAGAAAGCCAGTAGTGGTAGCATGTGTCTATAATCCCAGTGAAATACGGGTCAACAGCAGGAAAATTTTTAGAAGTTCACAGGCAAACAAATAAAAGGCAAGACATTGTGTTGTTTACATTTTCGCCTTCCATCTTTCTTTCTTTCTTTCTTTCATTCTTTCTTTCCTTCCTTCCTTCCTTCCTCCTTTCCTTTCTTCTTCCTTCCTTCTTTCCTTCCCTCCTTTGTTTTGAGATAGAATTTCTCTGTAGAATATGTTTAAATATTAAATATTTTAAATATTATGGCTAAAAGAATAGGTTGCTAATTTTTTCCATATATAAAGTTAGTAAGCAAAGTAATGGATTTTGTTATGGCATCCTTATACACACTTTCTTCATATCTCCCCCTCCCCCACCGCTGCTCTCTGCTGCCAGCTTGTCCCTTGTTGTTGAAAGCACTCTTGTCATAATAGTCTTCTTTCTGTTTTCATGTCACAATATCCCATGTCAATCATTTAATATCTTTTCTTCTCCTTTTATGAACCTCTTCTAGCTGCCTGATCTACACACAAAGATACACATACACACATGCACATATACATGCACACATGTGCCAGCAACCTAAAGAAAATTTATTTATTTTTATTTATTTATGTATTTTGTTTTTGTTTTTCAAGCCAGGGTTTCTCTGTGTAACAGCCCTGGCTGTCCTGGAACTAGCTCTTGTAGACCAGGCTGGCCTACAGAGGTACACCTACCTGTGCCTCCCAAGTGCTGGGATTAAAGGCGTGCACTACCACTGCCCAACACTAAATGAATTTATAAAGAGCTTATTTTCCCAATCCTATATATAAGAACCCAGGGCAGTTAATATCTTGATTTTAGTCTTATGAGGCTTTAGAAAGATAATCAATCAATCTCATTCAAAATACTGACCTACAGTACTATAAACGAGTTGTTTTTATAACTTATAACTGTAAAAATGTGATAAATATTAAATCACACACACATACATACACATCTAGTGATAGATCTTTAGTAAAACTCTTCAAAACATATTTTCCTATGTAATCATAACAAAACTGTTAAGATGATAAAATTAAGATTAAATTAACAGCTGGGTATGCTGGCAAACACCTGTAATCTCAACACTTGAGAGCTCTGAAAGATCAGAAATTCAAGGCCATTCTTGGCTACATAGTAATTATGAGAGCAGTCTGGATTATGTGAGTTACTATCTGAAATAAAAAAGTCAATAATTTTAAGAAAGAAAATTAATACTGGTACATTAAACTCCATCTAAACTCAGACCTGGACCCCAATAAGGTTTTATCAGTTATTTTAACCAGATCCTTTTATGAAGTAAAGGTCCAGTTGAGAATGACCTGTTGAATTTACTGGTCACATGTTCCTGTTATTCTATAGAATTGTTTGTTTTCTTTTGCTCTCATGGACTTAGAGTCATTTGTTTTCTATGATGTCATTTTGCATTTTTTTTTTTTTACTTTTTGAAAATTTCATACAGAGTCTTTGGGACATATTCACTCATCTCCCCAAGCCTTCCCATCACCACCCTTTCAACTCTCCCATCCCTTCCCATTCAACTTGAGAAGACTTCTATTTTGAGTAGCATCATTTTAATTTGCCTGATATTTTCTCTTAGATGGATTTAGTTTTGTTTTATTTTAATTTCTTTGGCTTTTCAAGACAGGGTTTCTTGGTAACTTTAGAGCCTGTCCTTGAACTAGCTCTTGTAGACCAGGCTGGCCTCAAACTCATAGAGATCTGCCTGCCTCTGTTTCTTGAGTGCTGGGATTAAAGACATGCACCACCACCACCCGGCTGATGGATTTAGATTATACATATTTGGTATAACCATCATAATAGTGATTGTTATGGTTTAAGTAAAATGCTGCAGGTTCCCCAAGGGGCACAGTGGCAGAAATGCTGCAGGTCCCTAAGTTGCAACAGTGGGCAGTGGGCCATGAGACTACACCGCAGGTCCCTGATGATTTCCAGGCAGTGGGTAGCAGGTTCCAAGTCCATGGTGGGCCATGAAGGCAGCTGAGTCCAGGCAGGGAGCCCCTGAGTGGCCCATGGGCCACTAGGGGCAGCGAGTCTTAGGCATAGAGCCACATGGTGGGTAAGAGACCAAGACGGGTAGGCATGCCAAGCAAAGGAAGTGGATATTTATTTAGTGGGTTATGGAGGGGTAAGGGAAAAGGGGAGATGGGGAAAGAACAGAGAGAGGGGGAGACAGAAAGAGAGAGAGAGAGAAAGAGGGGAGAGGAGAGGAGCCACAAGAAGAAAGATCTGTCTGTCTCAGTAGACAGGGGAGGGAATAGGCAGGCCTTGTCTCTTAAAGGGACAGGACTGACCATTACAGTGTTATTTTTTTTTGTATTTTTTAAATTTATTTATTTAGGGCTGGAGAGATGGCTCAGAGGTTAAGAGCACTGCCTGCTCTTCCAAAGGTCCTGAGTTCATTTCCCAGCAACCACATGGTAGCT
>NW_026068215.1:210721-223534 GCF_014885135.2 Alexandromys fortis
TCCCCGCCACTGCCTCCCCTTTCCCTCCCCCTCTCCCAATCAAGTCCCCCCCCCCCGTCAGCCCAAAGAGCAATCAGGGTTCCCTGCCCTGTGGGAAGTCCAAGGACCACCCCCCTCCATCCAGGTCTAGTTAGGTGAGTGTCCAAACTGCCTAGGCTCCCACAAAGCCAGTACGTGCAGTAGGATCAAAAACCCATTGCCATTGTTCTTGAGTTCATGCAGTGATCTCTTTCCATCCTTTTGGGTGGCTCACAGTTTGTGTTACTATTTACCATATTATTTTTGTCACTTATTTAAGGTGGTGACTTCTATAGACAATTCAAGAACACCTTTCTCCTTGAAACTATTTTATGGGACATTATTTTGAAGCAATTTAAATTACACTCTTGTATTCATTTACTTCAATAAGAACTCATATTTTCCTGTCTTAGTTCAACAGTCTATGCTACATTTCATCATTATTTATTTTGGTGTTCACTCTGTCTTCTTCTTCTTTTTTTTTTTTTTTTTTTTGATCCTGTTATGCTTCGTTAAACAGCCTTTCGGTATGCCCCCCAGCATTTGCTTGAGTGCTTTAATTTCTGGAACAGTGAGTCAGTCCAGGCTCACTATGTTCTCTTCCTATCTCACCCACACAATAAACATTTTAACCAAAGAGTCCCCTTTCTTTTATTGAATAATAATATCTAAAGGACAAGATATGGGCAGTAGAAGCTTTTTTTTGCTGCTGGGGTGTTGTAGTTCTTCCAGTGGAGAGGATTAGGCAGTATTTATATGCCAATATAAGTTGAAGAATGCTCCCAAATCTAAAACCTTTCCAGTATCAACTCTGATGTCACAACTCTGATGATTCAACGTACAAAAGTTCTGTTTCATGTAGAGAGATGCAGGAAGCAATATATTTAATAACCTTCAAGCTATGTGAAATAAGTGAGGCTTTGTGTTTAAGATTGGGTACTACTCACACAATATCTCTACATATACATAATTATTACCAAAGCTGAAGAAATACAAAATCCACAACATTTCTTGTCTTTGAATAAATGATAATTAACCTTTCACACAGAAAAAGACATAGTTATTCACTGTGTATATATTAACACAGATATACCTATATTTCCACCACTGTATACAGTGAAAACCATGACTTTGTATTGAAAGCTCACTGCACTCTAAGGTCATATAGCATTTTAATTTTTCCTTTTCTGTATTTGTAACTCCTTCATATGACAATGAGACCCTTGGTTCCCATTATCATTAAAATAGTTCTCTACTTGATCAATCACTCTATAGGTAAGCAACCTCTCCTTTGCTGTGGTTCCTGGCCTCCTGATCTGTTGAGAAGCCCCTCCACCATCTCTCAGTCCCCAGTCTACAATCCACCGTGGCAACCTAAGATGGCTGAGTTATGTACTCCATACTCGCCTCTTCTTCACATGACTGCTAAACATATGTCCTCACATTTGCGATGGCCTTTTACATGCACAAGCTTTTATTTGCTTTGATTTGTTTGTTCATTTTGAGACACTATGTAGCCTGACTTGGCACAGATTCCTTAGTTCTTCTACCCAAGGCTTTGGAGTACTGCAATTGCGTGTGTGTACTGCCATATCCAGTTGTCATGTGCCAGATTCTTATGCTGCTCAGACCCTGAAATCTTGCTTTATTTTATCACACACCATTTCCATGTAGATACCCTGTTCAACCAACTAGAATTCATTTTCCCTCATTTGATTGTTTCCTGCTTAGGAGGTTCCTTAGAAATCTTAGATTCTGACACCCTACAACGGAAACACAATCCCAACATTGATGCCTTCCTAATCTTTGTCAGGTGTGCCTAGTTCCCTCCCCTCTTCTGATAAAGACTTGACTTCCCCATCTGATAGTCTATCTGAATTGTTCAGGAAGAAAAAGGAAAATAGGAACCAGGCAGTGGTGGTGCACGCCTTTAACCCCAACACTTGGGAGGCAGAGGCAGGGGATCTCTGTGAATTTGCATGTTAGCCTGGTCTACAAGAGCTAGTTTCAGGATAGGCTCCAAAGCTACAGAGACACCCTGTCTTGAAAAACAAAGCAAAACAAAAAAGAAAGAAAGAGAAAAGGAAAGATGAGAATGAAAGGAAAACAATGAAACAAAGCAAACAAGCAGTTATGCTTTACACAGGAACCATGTGACAGTATTTTTCAACTAAAAGTATAAATGTTAGGTTTAAATCAAACTCAAAAGCAGATTTAATGTGCTATCAAATTGCTGAGAAAATTGCTGTTGACAATAAAGCAATCACACCACCTTCATAGTCAACTGAGAACATTCTTTGTGAAATAACTCCACTAAATGATGCTAAGGCTGCTTCTCAATACATGGAAGCAGAGCAAGCAGCAAAGAAGTCAATAAAATCTATGTTGCTGACTGTGTGGGAAAACAAAAGGTATAATCATGAGACAGCAAGTAGCTCCTCCCAAGCCTCTATGATTTCTGAAGACATAATAATTCAAGTCTATAGACGCCCCTAAAACACAGTAAGAATGGCCACCCACTTTGGCAAGTAAAGAGAGATAGGCACCCCAAACATAGATACAGGCAACAAAATAGCTCCTTTGCTAAAGGATACAAAAATAGGTGAAGACTATATGTGCTGTGCACCAATGACAGAAATAAGGGGCATCAGTTCCTGCTGGTATGCTTTCTTAGGCTGTGCCACCAGGGCATCAAGGACAGAGAGGGATGAAATGAGCAGTACATGGAATTAAGAGAAAGAGAAAACCATTAAACGAAGAGGGCAGAAGGAACTCTGGCTCATAATACTCTCTATTTCTAGCCCTTACTGGCCCCACCATCCCATCCACATTATCTCTTCTATCCATTGATGGGTGGCAGACTCTCTGATGTTTCTGAAGATCAAAAAAATGGCCCAATGATACTGTGCAAGAGAGACCATTTGTGTTCTTCCCTCCCAATTTCCCTGACACAAACTCATTTCCCCATGAATTTATAAGTAGGATAAAATTTGAAAACCAAAGTACAGCTGGGTGTTGCTGGCATATACCTTTAATCTCAGCACTTGGGAGACAGAGGCAAGCAGATTTCTGAATTTGAGGTGAGAGCAAGATCCAGGACAGCCAGGGCTTCATAGAGAAACCCTATCTCAAAAAAACAAACCAAAAGAGTGCCTTCCATATAAGATGAATCTCGAGCCTTTTGATATGTATGGAAGACAACACTTTACCTACTTTAGTATTATTTTTAATCCAGATCCCAAAAGAGTTGCTGCCATTTGTAAAGGAGATAAAGCAATGAAAGAAGATCTTGCAAATAATTGGAATTGATGCTGATTCTGTCATCTGTAGACAATCATCCACTTCAAGACTACAAAAACATTTGCAAGACCAATATTTTTGAAGTTTCAAAGAAGATTTCTAGTAAGAAATATGGGTAATTCACGTGTATCCTTACTTGAAGTAGGAACAGAAATTTCTTCCTTCTTTCTTTCTTTCTTTTTTTTTGTTTTTTTTTTGAGACAGGGTTTCTCAGTAGCTATGGACCCTGTCCTAGAACTCGCTCTGTAGAGCAGGCTAGCCTCGAACTCACAGAAATCAGCCTGCCTCTGCATCTTGAGTGATGGGATTAAAGACGTGCACTACCACTGCCCGGTGGGAGCAGAAATTTCTTACCTCAAACATTGGACAAAAGTTTCATGATTATTCAGGGTTCCTAGAACCTGACACCATCCTAGATATTTAATTATATAAATAGCTGCAGAGAAATCAAGGGATTGGGTAGCCAGCTACATTGCCATCTGAACGAAGAACGGTTGGAAAGAGGACGGACTCTGCATTTGGGAGTCTTCTCCCCCGAAAAGGATGTATGCATTCTTTTCAACACACAACAAAGACTAGAGAGGAAATAGAGCTATTTTAGTACTATCATAGATCTTTATTGTGGTGGTCTTATGTAAGAGTAAGGGCATTTTTATAGAAATTACATGGAGATATATTACTAGACGCTTAATAGCTAAGAATCAAAAGTGATAAGCCCAAGCATATATATGCTTCTGTACATACACACTTATTTTTGAGATAGGATTTTGTTGTTTTGAGGCAAGATTTCATTATACTGTCCAGGCAGGCCTCAGACTATCTGTGCGACCTAGGCTGGCCTCAAATACTCAGTGAGTCTATTTCAGTCTCCCAAATACTAAGATTGCAAGTACCACACCATACCCGGCTATGTTCTGCTTTTTCTGTATGTTTTGAGACACGGTCTTCCTTAGTAGTTCTGGCGGCCTGAAACTCATTATGTAGACCAGGTTAACCTTGAACTCATAGAGATCCTCCTGCCTTTGCCTTCAGAGTACTAGGATTATTGGATGCATACTTGACTTTAACTGCCCATTTCAAGAGAAAATGTATCTGTGAATAGCTGCAGATGCTACATAAGAGAATGTCAACTTTAGGGCCTGGTGCATAATGGTGCACACCTTTAATCCCAGCACTTGGGAGGCAGAGGTAGGAAGATCTCTGTGAGTTCGAGGACAGCCTGGTCTACAGTGAGTTCCAGGACAGTCTCCAAAGCCACAGAGAAACCCTGTCTCGAAAAACCAAAAAAAAAAAAAAAAAAAAAAAGAGAATGTCAACTTTAAATCAGTTTGCAGACTAGAAAATACCCATATTAGATCATCAGAATCATATTTACCATGTAAGATTCTAGAATTTGCATAACTTTCACTTTATAACAGCACATAAAAATCATGAGAAATATCCTAGATTTTGGCCAAAAGACAGGGAAAGAACAACTTCCAAGCAGTGTGTTTGAATATGCAGTAGAAATACAAGATTGTTATTGCATCCTACAAATCCTATTTCCCCCAACACATTTGCTACACTGGCAACAATGTCAGCCTATCTGTGAGAATGGGTTCCGGGACTGTAGATAAGAAGCAGAAAGGAATGTAATGGAACTTTGTCAAACATTTTTTCAGGTCAGAGACGCTGCCTTTGTTATTCCCTCTGCCGAAGAAGCTCTACCCTCAGCTATCTGACTGCTTTCTCCCTCGCCTCTTTCAGGCATTTCTTCTTTAAACTCCTCTGATTTCTCCAGTAAGAATATGAGTTCCAAAAAGAGCAGGATTTCATTTCATTTTTCTCAGTGTTGTAATTTCTAACACGTAAGAGTGCATAAGGTATTAGTAGACACTATAATTTTAAGTTAATAAGCACAGCCAAATGTATAAATGTCCATGCAAACAATAAGGATGATGAGTGCAATTTTTTCCAGCACAAGACTCTACTGCTTTATTCAGCTGGTTATCTCCTGATTTATCTCACATAAATAAAGTTGATGTACTACTAATTGTATATACATGAAAGAATCTAGAAACACACTGAAGGGAATGTTGGAGTATACCTATCATGAATTATGTACTCGCTTACTTTCTAAATATGTCTGGAAACAAGACCAGAAGATGTTTATCTTCAAAAAACGAGTATTTGAGTGTTGGTATTTCATCTGCTTGTATGTATTCTATGTGCATGGAGTGCCCAAGGATGCCAAAAGATGACTTAGAAGCTACTGGAAGCTGGGTGGTGGTGGCGCACACCTTTAATCTCAGCACTTGGGAGGCAGAAGTAGGAAGATCTCTGTGAGTTCGAGGCCACTCTGGTCTACAAGAGCTAGTTCCAGGACAAGTTCCAAAGCTACAGAGAGACCCTGTCTCAAAAAAAAAAAAAAACAAACAAAACAAACAAGCAAAAAGAAGCTACTGGAATTGATGTTACTGATGTTTGTGAGCTGCTGTGTGGGTGCTAGGATTCAAATCCACATATTTTGGGAGGTCAGTGTCCCCAAGATGTTATTTTTTTTTTAGTTTCTCTTGTAGCCCAGGCTGGTCTCAAAGTCACAGAGATCTGCCTGCCTCTGCCTCCTGAGTGCTGCTGGGATTAAAGGCGTGCGCCACCACCGCCCAGCTCATCTTGTTGTTCTTAATAATCAACTGGTCAATGAACATAAAGCATAATTTGAAAAACCTTGTGATGGCTATTCTCCTCAGGCTGGAAATGCTGTAAGTGACTCTTGAACTTCACATGGCCTTTTGCACTCAATAGTGGTGCCAGAAGCTCAGGAAGGATAGAATGAGAAGTTTAAAAGGAAGATTTAGTTATTTTAATCTGTATCAGAAATGTCACAGTAGACAGAATAGTCCTAGATGGGATAATTCTGTCATTTGCTAACTGGTGCTATAATTCTCTGGCAGAAACAAGATGTATGTTGGCTAAATTCTGCTCAGTTTTTCTTCTGGATTCGTGCTCATGAGTCGCTTTTCCCAGGCTGCATTACACTTGTGAACTGTGAGCAAAACTGGGTACCAGTTTCATATCTCCCACACGAATCTCCATCATCGTCCCTCAAATGCCATATTTTTCCTCTAGATTCCAGTTGCATATAAACAACAAACAAAATCTTGATAGATGTTAAAAATGTTGGGACTTCTTGTCTCTTTGCTCATCAAAGGATTGTATGAAGCATTGAACAAAACAATAGTGGAGTCATCCTTATAATTTTATTCCATTAAATCTCCAAGATTGCAAAAAGTTTTAGAGACGTTAGCCTATTTTGGCATGTACTTGTTACTAGTAAAGAGATGGATAGGTTGACCACTGATTTCTTATTTGACTCGAGTTATTGAAAACTCCTAGTTCTAGAAAATAAAGGCCAGATATGAGCCACTAGTTGTTAGTGTAGATTCTCTCTTAATTTTAAAATCTGAATAATTTTCAAATTATGTTCAAAGTCCTTTGATGAAAGCCCTTATAGTAACACAAAAATCAAGAACTGTAAAGGTTTTCCCCACACTGATAACCCAAGTTAAATGTTATGGGCTCCAAATGATAAATGCAAAACCCAAGTCACAGAAAATTACCCAAGAGCATACACTCAGAAACATCATACCTGGGAATCTAGCTTATATTCTCAACTCTTAGATAAGACCGGGTTATACAATCCTTGCTGTATCATGCTCACACTCTGCCATGCATAAGTTGGGTTTCATTCAATAACATTTCTTAAAACAATGGGATGTTGTAAATTAATGCCTGGTTCTAGGCGATGCATTAGTTGGCTGATCCTCCAATCAGCATAACATAGGACAAGAAGACAATCTGTTGAATCGCTCAGCTTTCCTTTTTGATTTGACAAATAAATTTTATCATGCATCAAAAGACATGTGTTTGTGTATATGTGGTATGTGTGTGGGATCTGTGTTTGGATGTGTGTATGTGGTGTGTGCATGCAAATGTGCTGGTGTGTGCTCACTCAGATAAGTACTTATGGAGGTCAGAGGAGGACAGGAAGATATTGGATATCTTCACTACCCTCTGACTTACTCCTGTGAGACAACATCTTTTACTGAACTGGAATGTTGGCCTGTGGGCTGAGCCAGTGACCTCCCAAGATCTGCCTGTCTCCACCTCCCAATGCAGGGCTATAGTCGAGTGTGCAGCCCTGCCTGGCTTTTTTTGTGGCTGCTGGGGATCCAAATTCAGGTTATGCTTTCACAGCAAGCCCTCTTAACCACTGAGCCACCTCTCTCATTCATTCTCTCTCTCTCTCTCTCTCTCTCTCTCTCTCTCTCTCTCTCTCTCTCTCTCTGTTGTTTTTTTTCTAGAGTTTCTCTGTCTCCTTTTAGACCAGGCCAGCCTCAAACTCATAGATCCGCCTGCCTCTGCCTCTCAAATGCTGAGATTAAAGGTGTGTGCCACCACTGCCTGGCAATTGAGCCATCTCTTGTTTATTTTTATTTATCTATTTATTTATTTATTTTGGTTTTATAAGACAGGGTTTCTCTGAAGCTTTGGAGCCTGTCCTGGAACTAGCCTTGTAAGCCAGGATGGCCTCGAACTCACAGAGATCCACCTGCCTCTGCCTCCTGAGTGCTGGGATTAAAGGCATACACCACCACTACCTGGCTGGCATCTCTTGTTTATATATGAAAGGGTTTACAGTCAGGTATGGTGGCCCACACATTTAATCCCAGCACTCTGGAAGCAGAGGCAAGTGGATCTCTAAATTCGAAGCCAGCCTTGTCTACAAAGCTAGTCCCAAGACTGCTAGGGCTGTTAGAGAAACTCTGCCTCAAAACAACAATTAAGAGGCATTAGACATTTTTAATTAATTCATTTTGTGTGTTGGGGAGGAGGATGCACGTGCCTTGGTACAGTGTGGAGGCCAGAAAAAAACTCCTGGTGGTCGATTCTCCCCTTCCACTATGCAGACAACAGGGATAGATTTCAGGTCTTCAAGCTTGGTGGCCGGTGCCTTTACCTGCTGAGCCATCTCCCAGGCCCCAACAGATCTTTTATACATAAACTGGCCTGTGGTGCACACTCCACTTGTTATTTATTTTTAATTATTGTGTGAGAGAGAAGCAAACTGGTATTTTTGCATGTTTGTTTTGTTTCCAGACAGGGTTTCTCTGTGTAATCCTGCCTGTCCTGGAATTTGTCCTGTCCGGAGATCTGCCTGTTCCTGTCTCCCGATTGCTGGGATTAGAGGCATGGGACTTCACCACCAGGCCAATGAACTGTTTTATATATACTAAATTGTTCTTCTGGCTATCAATAAAATGCCTCTTTGGCATGTTAGTTTTAATTATAGACATAAAAGATAATTCACATAAATAAAGATCACCCTGTGAAGATGTATATTTCAGTCAGTTCCAGTGTATTTACAAAATTTGACCACACAACTATGTAATTTCAGAATATTTTCATTACCCCAAGAAGAAACTTTATTCTCATTAGTAGTCATTCTTCACACCTGTTCCTCTCAGCCACTATTTACCCTCAGTTTCCAATCATAGTGGACCTGTCTGTGCTACACATTCTAGAGACACAGAATCCTACAGTTGCATAGCCTTTTTTGTCTGACTTTCTCCCTTAACATAATACTGACAAGACCAGGTGGTTGTGATGCATGCTTTTAATCCCAGCACTCCGGAGGCAGAGGCAGGCAGATCTCTGTGAGTTCAAGGCCAGCCTGGTCTACAAGAGCTAGTTCCAGGACAACTAGAACGGTTACACAGATACACCCTGTCTTGAAAAACAAACAAACAAAAATACTGACAAAGTTATCCATGGTAGAATTACTTGTCTTCTTGTAACAGATTACAAGTAACAGATTGTAGAGCTATGTCATGTTCTATTTATTGGTTTTTGAGTTCAATGATGTTTGGGTGATTAATGTTTTTTGGCTATTATAAGAAATGGTATGATGATTGGGTAGAAATTTTGCTTGAACACATGTTTTTAGTTCTCTTTTTATCTTCAGTTCATAGGGTAGCCGGGTCGTGGTGGCGCATGCCTTTAATCTCAGCACTCGGGAAGCAGAGGCAGGTGGATTTCTGTGAGTTAGTTTTGAGGCCAGTCTTGTCTACAAGAGCTAGTTCCAGGACTGGCTCAATGGCTACTGAGAAACACTGTTTCAAAAATCCAAAAAAAAAATTATTCATAGAGTACCGTGTGTTTTTGGAAGGGCCTTCTATAGCAACTGTACGAATACACGTTCTCAGCAGCAAAGTATGATGGTTGCCCAACTCCACGTTCTCATTCACAGTTATTAGTACTTGTTGTAGTTTTATTTAATTTTGAGCCTCTGGTTTACCACGTAGTCCAGGAAGGCCTCCTCCATCTCACAGACAGTTCTGTTTCTGTCTCCTGGAAACTGTGGTTACAAACTTGCATCTTGGTATCACACTTGCCTAACTGCTCTTTGCTTGTTTGACTTTTCCAAAGCTATTGCTCATCTTGTATGATTGCACTAAACTCTGTTATTCACTTGGAAATGGTTAGGTCAATGCTCCAGGGTGCTTCATGTTTCATATTGTTAATCAAACGAAAAGAGGTATCCTCAGTAATTGTGTCCCCATGCTTTTCAAATGCAATTCCTAGTTCCTGATAATCTTCTCACACTTCCCTTGGTAACGGAGCTGAGCACGCCATTCTCATGAAGCCACACTCATCTAATAATGATTATTATGGGAACTTTTTAAAAAGAGAAAAAAATGTATGAAAACCTCATAGAGATTTCAGGGACCATTCTTTGACCTTGAGTACTGTAAAAACAAGACGTTTACCTTTGAGTTTTATACATACAAAACACTATTTGAAGAGTATATGAATGATTATGTCAAATTAGGTTCGAACTGCCTAATGAATTCCAACGATGTATTAGGCTACAATGCTAAACTGGAAACATCAAAAATTAGTAATAGCTCTGCTGTGGTGGTATGCGCCTTTAATCCCAGCACTTGAGAGGGACAAACAGGTGGATCTTTATGACTCTGTGTGAGCTCCAGTGCAGCCAGAGCTACATAGTGAGACCCGGTCCAAAAAAGAAACAAATGCTATATATTTTTATCACTGATCTGTACTTCAAAACAATCCCAGAAATTTTTTTTGTAAATTCCTAACTATAAAATTTATATGAAAATTTAAGAAACCTAAAGTTCCAAGAAATTTTAATACCAAAGAACAAAGTATCAAGCCCTTCCCTACCCAATCTTCAGAGTGACGGTAAGGCTACAATAATTAAGATAGGAAATACAGAGAGAGGTCTCCACATATAAACACTGGGCTTTAGACAAATGTGTGCTCTCAGTGAAAACAGACAAGTCTTTTCAACAAACAACGCCCTATCAATTGGATAGTCACATGTCACAAAATGAATAACAGACTTTACTACAGGTCATACACAAAAACAAACTTGAAATAGCTCGTACACCGAAATGACGCCTAATAGTATAAAACAATTAGAAGAACATAATTATAGAGGAAAAAAAGAAACCAGTGAAAAAGACTCTTGTAAATGTTCTTTCAAGTACTGAACAAACCACATTTTGAATCCAAACACTGATTCTTTTTTTTTCTTCCAAAATCTCTGCACTCATCCCTGTCCTTTTCACCACCCTAATGAAGGGGCTTCTGTTTTCCTTCCCTGATGTAATCATGTTCTCATTAGTCCCACATTCCTAACTTTAAAAAAAGAACAGGTTAAGTGGGGGTGAAACAGGATTGCTGATTGGTGAGACAGGCTCAAGTGCTGGTTTTCAAAAGCACTAAAGGAACATTAACGAACTTCAATCTGCAAGCCTTTGTTAATTGCCCATAGCTTATCACTGTGCATTTTCTGGCCAGGCTATCATCTCTTTCCTCTAGGCAAATGAGAGATGATTACAGCTCCAAAAGGATGTAGGCAGGGAGGTAAACATGTTTTGAGTCATAAAGTAGCAAGTTTGATGACTAAATAGTATGAACAACAAGCATTGATTGTGTACAAGTGTGCATGAGCATTCAGTCACACCTATTGGCAATCAGCAAATGCTGTAAAACTTTTCAAAAATTGCTCTTGTGTAGCCACTGGAGTGAGAAGACAAGCAAAGCCCCCTTGCTTGGGAATTGGTAAGACGAAGGCTGTGGACACAGCTCTTCCACAAACTGGCTGTGCGGCCACAGGTAATTCATATTCCTAGCTAGTTTCCTTATCTGTGACATCAAAGTTTGAACTGATTAAACGTCTCTGAAAGACCGAAAGCACAGAGAAACCACTTGAAGAGTCCAGGCAAAGGCTCTCTAAAGAGGACATCAACAATTTAGTAATACGAATGGGACTGCATTGAATTAGTTTCTGTGGTGTAAAAGAAACAACAGAGGCCAGAGAAAACCAAGTAGCAAGTATAATTAGTGTCCAGAACATACAAAGAGCTAAACACAAAAGTTGCTGGACTTGGCAGCAGAGTCCTGTAACACCCAGTACTTCAGAGGCTGAAGTAGGAGGATACTAAGTTCAAGCCTTATTTGGCCTACAGAATGAATTCAATGCCACCCTGGGAAACTTAGTGATAACCTGTCTCAAAATTAAAAATAGAATGAGGTCTGGAGATCTAGTTTGCCAGTAAAGCACTTATGCAGCATGCACAAGACCCTACGCTCCGTTTTCTTTGTGTCTCTCTCTTTCTCCTCTCCCCTCTCTCACGCTAACAATAAAAAAGAAACAAGAAAGTAGAAGGGTTATTTGGGGTCAAGAAAGGAACAGTATGAAGTGGGAAGGGATGAGAGATAAGTATGTGTGATATACATGTATGAAACCTATTACTTGTAAAATAAATATACACTAATAAAAATAAACCCTTCTGTGCTCTAGTTAGAATTCTTTGAAGTGCTGGGGAGTGAAATCAAGGACTCATGCATGCTAGAAAGTGCTATACTACTAAGCTATATTCTCAGCCTTTAGAAATACACTCTAAGGGGCTGGGGAAATGGGCCAGTAGTTAAAGAGTACTTGCAGCTTTTGCAGAAGACCTGGGTTCAATTTCCAGCACCCACATGTGGCCCACAACCATTTGAAGCTTCAGTGCCCTCACAAGCACCAGGCATATACCCAGTGCACATCCATATGTGCAGGCAAGAAACTCACACATATACCATATGTGCAGGCAAGAAACTCACACATATATTTAAGAAAACTTCTTTGGGTTCACCTTCTTATTTAGCTTCTCTAGGATCACGAATTATAGGATCAATGTCCTTTATTTATGGCTAGAAACCAAATATGAGTGAGTACATCCCATGTTCCTCTTTTTGGGTCTGGCTTACCTCACTCAGGATAATGTTTTCTATTTCCATCCATTTGCATGCAAAATTCAAGAAGTTCTTGTTTTTTACTGCTGAGTAGTACTCTATCTAATATGTATACATTCCATACTTTCTTCATCCATTCTTCCATTGAAGGGCATCTAGGTTGTTTCCAGGTTCTGGCTATTA
>NW_026068215.1:223770-232032 GCF_014885135.2 Alexandromys fortis
TTTTTGTTTTTTTTTTTTTTTGGCTGGTTGTTTTTGCTGGGCTGCTGGGAGGTAGTGGCACATGCCTTTAATCCCAACACTCAGGAGACAGAGGCTGGGAGATCTCTGTGAGTTCTAGGACAGGCTCCAAAGCTACAAAGAAACCCTGTCTTGAAAAACAAACAAAAAAAAAGTAGGGATTATGACAAATTGGGGTAGTCACTGTGAGCCCAAGTATGGCTAAAGAAAATCTCCATCTTGAGTGACCTCTAGTTCTTCACCCTATCACCACTTTACAACATCTCAGACCTCACTTTTCTCCTTACTACAACGTGTACAGTTGGATAATTCTGTTTATACATGATAGCCATGGAGCTGCGAGAAGCCGGCTGCCCAGGCTGCCCCTCTGCTGTGGATCTTAACAGGTGGACTTAGCTGGGACATTTGTATGGCACCCTCTTCGAGACACATAATTTTTTTTTTAGTTTTTTGAGACAGGGTTTCTCTGTAGCTTTGGAGCCTGTCCTGGAACTAGCTCTTGTAGACCAGGCTGGCCTCGAACTCACAGAGATTCCAGTGAGTGTTCCAGGACAGGATTCAAAGCTAGAGAAACCTTCTCTCCAAAATAAATAAATAAATAAAAAGAAACACATTTTAAGGGTCTTTTTCTGCAGAAAAAAACTGTTTGTCTAAACAATTATTTACACTAATGGGAGATAGTCTTCAGTTTTTGTTGGAAGGTAACCCCAGCCAGGGCTTTACACACCAGGTAGGAGTGCTCTACAACTCACTAAAACTTCAAACATCCAGACTCCGATTTTAACGGCTACCCAACCCCCCAGGCAGGGTTCCTCTGTGTAGCCTTGGCTGTCCTGGAACTGACTCTGTAGACCAGGTTGGCCACAAACACCTGGCTTTAACTGCTTTTTATGATGTATAAACTTTTTTCATGAGCCAAAATGGGTGATAATTCTTATTTTAAATAGTAATAGACTGAAGGGCCTAAGATTTTATTAAAAATTTTAAAATATTAGAGTATCTCCCTCCTTCTCTCCAACCCTTCCTTCCCAAATTGATAGCCTCTTTTTTGATTATTATAGTAATAAGTTTTATGCCCCAGTGTTCTATTAATGTGTTTGTTGGAGATATCAGATACGTAGCTTCAGCTTTGTTAATTCTTTGAATTTCCTCAGCTTGTTTCAATTACAAATTAAACATTCTGCATCTCAGGTGGGCAGTGGTGGTGCACACCTTTAATCCCAGCACTTGGGAGGCAGAGGCAGGCGGATCTCTGTGAGTTCGAGACCAGCCTGGTCTACAAAGGGAGTTCCAGGACAGGCTCCAAAGCTACAGAGAAACCCTGTCTCAAAAAACTAAAAAAGAAATTATGTGTCTCGAAGAGGGTGCCATACAAATGTCCCAGCTAAGTCCACCTGTTAAGATCCACAGCAGAGGGGCAGCCTGGGCAGCCGGCTTCTCGCAGCTCCATGGCTATCATGTATAAACAGAATTATCCAACTGTACACGTTGTAGTAAGGAGAAAAGTGAGGTCTGAGATGTTGTAAAGTGGTGATAGGGTGAAGAACTAGAGGTCACTCAAGATGGAGATTTTCTTTAGCCATACTTGGGCTCACAGTGACTACCCCAATTTGTCATAATCCCTACTTTTTTTTTGTTTGTTTTTCAAGACAGGGTTTCTTTGTAGCTTTGGAGCCTGTCCTAGAACTCACAGAGATCTCCCAGCCTCTGTCTCCTGAGTGTTGGGATTAAAGGCATGTGCCACTACCTCCCAGCAGCCCAGCAAAAACAACCAGCCAAAAAAAAAAAAAAACAAAAATAAAACAAAACAAACCCTCTTCCCAAGGTATTTCCATAATGATACTAGGCACATACTCTTTGAAAACCTCTACAAATACATTGCTGGAGGTACGGCTTTTCCTTACTGGTTAATTGGAAACATGATAAAAAAAATAATAAAAAGAAAAGAATTGCCAGTGACAATAGATTTATTTAAGTCCAAGTAGCTGGCGGAGTTAAGACACTGTGAAGGAAATTTAACGGCCAGGGTAAAAGAATACGACTCAGCATACACTGCCTTTTAAATTGCTTTATTAGTTTCAATTGATGAAAAAAGATTTCCTTCTACACTGCATTAAATTGTCATGCTGATAGGAATGTTTAGAATTAGATGCAACAATAAAACATGTTTACGTAGATAGAAACAGTTAGGTGGAAACACCGAAAGTTTACAGAAAAAGTACCTCACTAAATACCAGCTTGTAAAACAGAGGCCACTTTAATAGCTCAGTGAAAAACTGCTATTTTAAGGTATGAGGCAAAAGTCATAGTGATTGTCAGGTTCCGGTGTTTGGAACCGCCCATAAGGCCTCCTCTGTTGCTCCCTAGTCTTTCTCTTGGTTTCCATCACCTGTCCTACAAACTTCCCAGCATCCTCTCCTCCTTCATTGTGCTCAACACGTCTATTTGGTATGGCCCATCGAAAATTAGGCACAAGTCGCCTGACTAGTCCCATTCTGACATTTCCCCCGGGCTTCTTGTTTTTAACCTCTTCCAAGAGCTGCAATTCTTCTTCACGTTGCTTGGAGGCCTTCCTTCCTGCGTGGTCTTTTTCATCGTTCTGCACAGCGAGATCTTTTAAGACCTGTTGCTCTTTGGACGCCATGATTCCTAGGAAACAAGACATAGATAGGACTGCTTTCTCCGCAGACTGATCAGCTCATAGAACACAGGCTCAGGCGTGGGCCTGAGCCCCCCACCCCCACCCCAGAAGTCCAGTATTTCCCCTGCGAACCCATTTCTGAGGCTCCAGCACTAACAAAAATAGAGGACGGGAATGAAAGAGGATAAAAAGTAGAGGGAAAAGTTGGGCTCTGGGATGTTGGACTCAGCCTTGCCCAGGTCCCCTTTCCCCGCTCTCGGGCCTCCAGGCCTGTCCAGCACCCACCTGGGCCTATCTTTGCCTTCTCCCGGGGGGCGATGCTCACCACCAGGTGCGCTGCGAAGCCGGACTCCTGGGACCTGCGAACGAACCAGGCAGGAGGGGGTCGGTGATGGGATAGGAGGGACGGAGGGAGGGGAGAAGGAAGGACCCGCGGGGCCTCCCTGGGTACCCCCGCCCAAGCCCAGGTTCTTCCCGCCGCCACGGCCGCCCCCGCCCCGCCCCGCCCCGCCCCGCCGACCAGCCCTGGGCACGGGAGCTGCAGGGGAGCGGGCCGGGGGCTGGGGAAGCAGTCGCGGGGCGCAGGCTCCTGCTCCCCGAGGGTCTCGGCCCGGGCCCGCCCCCGTCAGGCCGGCCGCGCCGCTGCGCGCACAGGAACGGCCACCTGCTGCCTCGGCCTGCGCTGCGACGGCGGGGCCGGGGTCGCCGCGCCCCGACGACGGGCTCCGCAGGCCCGGGCCGCCGCCTCCCTCACCAGCTCCTCCTGCTCCTGCTGTCCGCGCTGTCGGGACCCGCGCTCTGCGCCAGCAGCTACGAGACCGGGAACAGGTGCCTGGCCGGGATGGCGGGCTGGAGGGAGTGAGCAGGGGCAAGTCCAGGACCCGGAGAGGGGCGTGAGCCTGCGTGGGCCGGTCACGTGATCCGCGTCACAGGCCAAGCTCCGCCCCGGCCCCGCCCCTCCTCCTGCCCTGAGGGTCTTGCCTGGCAAAGTCCAGGCCCATTCCTCACCTGCTGGTCACTCTGACGTCTTCAGCCTGGGCCCCATCACTCTGAGCCCTGGGGCATTTCTTTGTCTGATAGAGATAGGCAGTGTGTGCTCCAAGGGCTGGTAGCCATTCCCAGGTCTCTGGGGGATTCATTTTCCCTCTTGTCTGTTTTCAGGATGCCCCTCTGGGGTGCCCTCTCTGTTCCAAAACCTGGATTCTTGTCTCAGAATTCAAATGCAGGTAAGGGCTGGTGAGATAGCTCAGTGGTTAAAGTGCATATTGGGCAAGCATGAGCATCCCCAGAACTCGAGTAAATACAAAACACGTGTAAACGTCTTCTGGAAAGCCAGTAATTCCAACTTCAGAAGGTGGAGAGGGATCCCGAGAGCAAGCTTGCTAGCTAGAGTTTTGGGAGCTCTAGCTTTGACAGAAACACCCTACCTCAATGAATAATGTAGAAGACCAATGGAAGAAGATTTTCACAGGTGTATGGTAAGCACACCATACACATGAAAAGTGGAGGAAAAAATAATTTAAATGGAGGAAAAAACAATAGTAAAAATTCATGCAATATTTAAAAGAAAAATAAAATTGTCAGAGAAGTATTTATGATGTGCAAGATGTCAAAAACTTAAACACATACAACATCTGCTCCACCTACTCCACTTCCAATTGTAGTTTCTGCATTCGCAGAAATGCTGGAGACAATGAGAGAATGAAATAAGGGTGGATTTTCCCCTAATTTTTCCTCTTTTTTTCTTTCTTTTTTCCCAAGCCCTAATTTTTCTTAATACTTTATGTGTCTTGCTCCTTTTCTGAAATGAAGTTTACTTAGGTTTTTGTGTTGGTTTTTGTTTTTTGAGATAGGGTTTCTCTGTGTAGCAGCCCTAGCTGTCCTAGGAACTCAACTCAATAGACCAGGCTGGCCTCAAACTCACCGAAATCTACTTGCTTCTGCTTCCCAAGTGCTGGGATCAAAAGCATGTGCCATCACCACTGCACAGTAAAGTTTATTTTACATTAACTTTATTTTGATTTACTACTATGGCAAATTTCCAACTTATTAAAATTACAGAATAATACTATAGAAAGAAGTACTCAACACCTAGTTTCCAGTGTTTTCTTTATTCTTAGCTACTTCATGAACTTAGACATACTTCAAAGTCAGGGGCCTATTTCTAAGATAAAGACTCTCCACCTGTAGTCACTGTTCCTTTAAACACACACATGCTCATGAACAGACACATCTATTTATAAACATATCAAATTCCTAGTTGTTTTATGATTTTAAGGCTTTGGTTTAGAAGCTAAATAAGACCTGCATATTTTAGCCGGACAGTTTGATTAATTGCTCTATATCCTAATGTTTTTTTTAAAAATCTATACATTCATACATTTCAGTTTCCTCTTCAATTTATCCTTCGATGAAGCAGTCGTTTGCAGGACATATCTTCACAACTGTGGCTTGCAGTTACCATCACAACATTTTGTTTGTTCGTTTTCCTATCAAATGAAAGCTTACCGGAGAGCAGATTACATTTCTGTTTACTTTCTACTCAGCTTCTTTCAGGGAGCAGCTTTGACTCTCCATTTGTTGCTTGACAAAAGATATCATTTCTTACTTCTTTCTGTTTTCCCCTTATGATTTTAGCTGGAGTACTGGTATAGAGACTTCCTGTTCTAGGGTTGTCTCCCTACAGAGAGAGCCTTGTGAATCGAGTTTATCAAGATGACATTCACGTGTCAAAGTAGAAAGGAAAAAGAACAGCGAGAGAAGGGCCTTAGAGTTTTTCACAGTCAAGATCCGTGGGCAGGCCAGGCTTCATGGGTGTGTAACACAATGCTCTGATCAGAAGTCTTTCTGCTTGCCTTAATGGTCTGGTACCGTGTTAAAATTCTTAAGGGCTTTTACTTCTTTTTATTTTTTTATATTTTGAAGGTTTTTTGAGACATGGTTTCTTTGTGTAGCCTTGGGTGTACTAGCTCTATAGACCAGGCTGGCCTTGAACTCACAGAGATCCGTTTGCCTCTGCTGCCTCTGCCTCCCGAGTGGTGGGATTAAAGGTGTACAGTTCTCTCTCTCTCTCTCTCTCTCTCTCTCTCTCTCTCTCTCTCTCTCTCCCTCCCTCCCTCCCTCCCTCCCTCCCTCCCTCCCTTCTTTCTTCCTTTTTTTTTTTGAATATTTCTCTAATGCTGCTTGGGCCACAATACCAAACCGACTATTTTTTTTTATTTATTTTGGTTTTTCTAGACACGGTTTCTCTATGTAACAACCCTTGCTGTCCTAGAACTCCCTCTGTAGACCAGGCTGGCCTCAAATTCACAGATTCACCTGCCTCTGCCTCCCCAGTGCTGGGATTAAAGCCATGCACCACTACTGCCCGGCTGGGTTGAGGATTTAATGGTGATTTATAATTACCCTTCCCGAGTGAGGAATATAATTTGACTCCTAATCTGGAGAAGCGCTGAAATTCTTGCTTGAACCATATTTAGATAGACTAGAGAGGAATAATTAGCTCCAGCTGGTACATGCCTCCTCAACACCTGCTAAGGCAAGAATTTCCTGAAACACTACAAGTTCTCTTTTTCAAAAATTTTTAAGTGGGGTGGGGGTAGAACAGAGGCTCATAGCCTAGGCTGACCAAAACTCACTTTACGATCAAGACTGAAATTGAACTGCTGCTCCTTCGGCCTCTACCCCTTAAGTGCTGGATTTTCAGGTAGTCACCACCATGCCTGGCTCATGAATTCTCAAATTTTGGTGAAAGACTCATTAGTCTTGATTTTTTTTAACATGCTACAAAACATTTGGAGAAGTTATGACTTAAAATTCCAATGTAAAAGATTTTGTCCATAATCCTATGACCAATATAAATTTGTTCTTTCAGTTTTTATAGAAATAAAGCCATATATATATATATGGCTTATATATATACATATAGTATAACTTTATTTTTTCCATGATATTTATTGAGCTCTCCATTTTCCTCTGCTCCCCTCCCTGCCTCTCCCTTCCCCCCTTTAACCCTCTCCCAAGGTTCCCATGCTCCCAATTTACTCAGGAGATTTTGTCTTTTTATACTTTCTACTTCCCATGTAGATTATATCTATGTAAGTTTCTCTTAGTGCCCTCATTGTTGTCTAAGTTCTCTGGGACTATGGTTTGTAGGCTGGCTTTCTTTGCTTTATTTTTAAAAACCACCTATGAGTGAGTACATGTGATAATTGTCTTTCTGTGTCTGGATTACATCACTCAAAATAATGCTTTCTAGCTCCATCCATTTTTCTGCAAAATTCAAGCTGTCATTATTTTTTCTGCTGTGTAGTACTCCATTGCGTAAATGTACTACATTTTTTTTATCCATTCTTCCATCGAGGGGCATTTAGGTTGTTTCCAGGTTCTGGCTATGACAAACAAAGCTGCTATGAACATAGTTGAGCACATGTCCTTGTGGCACGATTGAGCATCCTTTGGATATATACCCAAAAGTGTTATTACTGGGTCTTGAGGAAGGTTGCTTCCTAATTTTCTGAGAAATCACCACACTGACATCCAAAGGGGTTGTACCAGCTTGCATTCCCACCAGCAATGCGGAAGTATTCCCTTTTCCCCACAACCTCTCCAGCATAAGTTGTCATCAGCTTTTTTGATCTTGGCCATTCTTACAAGTGTAAAATGGAATCTCAGAGTTGTTTTGATTTGCACTTCTCTGATGACTAAGGATGTTGAACATTTCCTTATGTGTCTATCAGCCATTTTAGATTCCTCTGTTGAGAGTTCTGTTTAGATCTGTACTCCATTTTTTTATTGGATTATGTGATCTTTTGGTGTCCAATTTATTGAGTTCTCTGTATATTTTAGAGATCAGACCTCTATCTGATGTGGGGTTAGTGAAGATCTTTTCTCATTCTGTAGGCTGTCGTTTTGTCTTGTTGACCATGTCCTTTGCCTTATAGAAGCTTTTCAGTTTCAGGAGGTCCCATTTATTAATTGTGTCTGTGCTGCTGGGGTTCTATTTAGGAAGTGGTTCTGTGTGCCAATGCGTTCAAGTGTACTTCCCATTTTCTCTTCTATAAGGTTCAGGGTGGCTGGATTTATATTGAGGTCTTTGATCCATTTGTGTTGAAGTAGGAACGGCAGGGCTGCGTCCCCGGCACCCGGCCGCCCGCATGGCTAGCTTATGCCCTGAAATAATTACATGGAAACTGTATCTTTCAAACACTGCCTGGCCCGGCTAGTTCCAGTTTCTTATTGGTTAGCTCTTACATATTGTTCTAACCCATTTCTAATATTCTGTATAGCCCACGAGCTGGCTTATCAGGGAGGATCTTAACCTGCTTCTGTCTGGAGTGGGAGAATCATGGCGACTCCTTGACTCAGCTTCTTTTTCCCAGCATTCTCTTCTGTTTACTCCACCTACCTAATTTTCTGTCCTATGAGGGCCGAGGCAGTTTCTTTATTATTAACCAATGAAAGCAACAGATAAGATACAAGACCCACCTCCTACTCATCCACAATGATGATATTCATACAGGTGGTAAGAAAAACATATAGAATGGGGGCAGGGTTCTGTTCTTATCTCCACAGGAAAACACTCATCTTTGAAAAATTCAAGG
>NW_026068215.1:233709-238302 GCF_014885135.2 Alexandromys fortis
GGGTTGAAGACTATATAAATGTAGTTACTTTTTTCTCACGACTTGGCCAAGTTATTTATTATACAAGACCTAAGCTAGTTAGAATAGGATATTTGTACTTATTGTATATAATTTCATAGTAGGTTTAGAACTCTCTTACTTAAACAAAAGGGGGAGGTGTTGCGGGAGGTCCTTCGGCCCCTCCAACCAATAGCTGCTGTGATACCAGCCCATTGGGGCGTGGTCTCTCTCCCTTTAAAAAAGTGGCTATTTCCTTTGCTCGCTCTCTCGCTCTCTTCACTTCCTGCTCCGCCGGCGACTAGACTTCCTTCCTGGTTGCGCAGATGGCTGTTGTCTGGGATCTGTAAGTTTTTTCCTCTTTAAATAAATACCACCCTTTTAATCATAATTCCAAACTGGTGTGGCATTGTTCGTGACTTACGCCTTCACATTTGGACTGGAGTTTTGTGCATGGTGATAGATATGGGTCTATTTTCATTTTTCTGCATGTTGATATCCAGTTATGCCAGCACCACTTGTTAAATATGCTTTCTTTTTTCCATTTGATATTTTTTGCTTCTTTATCAAATATCAGGTGTTCGAAGATGTCTGGATTGATATCTGGGTCTTCTATTCGGTTCCATTGGTCCTCCTGTTTGTTCTTATACCAGTACCAGGCTGTTTTCAGTACTGTAGCTCTGTAGTAGAGTTTGAAGTCAGGGATTGTGATGCCTCCAGAAATTCTTTTATTACCTTTTTTGTTTTTTTTTTTTCTGTAGCTTTGGAGCCTGTCCTGGAACTAGCTTTTGTAGAACAGGCTGGTCTCGAACTCACAGAGATCCACTTGTCTTTGCCTCCCATGTGCTGGAATTAAAGGTGTGCGCTACCTCCACACAGTGACAATTCCAGTTTATTACATACCAAATTTTCATTATCTATTCATCTGTTGATGGACAACTAAGTTTGCTATCATGAATGAATCAGCAATAAACATTGGAGTGTAACTAACTATCTCTGTGTTAGGGTGTGTAGTTCTTTGGATATATGCCCAACAGTAAAGTAACTGGGCCATATGGTAGTTTTACTTTTAGCTTTTTTGACAAGTCTCCAAAGTGATTTCCACTGTATTA
This sequence comes from Alexandromys fortis, assembly GCF_014885135.2. Taxonomy (NCBI): domain Eukaryota; kingdom Metazoa; phylum Chordata; class Mammalia; order Rodentia; family Cricetidae; genus Alexandromys; species Alexandromys fortis. The sequence continues at coordinate 234,819 of NW_026068215.1, forward strand.
ATTTACACCCCCACCAACAGTGAATGAAATTCATTTCTCTCACATCTGCTCCAACATTTGCTATCAGATTTGTCGATGATAGCCATTCAGCCTGGGGTTTGGTAGTATGTCAAAGTAGTTTTCATTGGCATTTCCCTGATAGCTAAAACATGGGACACCTGAAAAATAGTCATCAGACACTTGATGTTCCTTTTCTGGGAGACCAACGCAGAAGGATTGGCAAGTCTAGTTTGCATAGTATGACTCAAGAAGGAAGAGAAAAAGAAAGGGGGAGGACGAGGAGGAGCACTTTTGGCAGTCAGGGTCTTAGTCTTGCATGTCTTGAAACAATTTAGCAGGGAGTACCCACAACTCTCCCCAATTATACTATGTACAGATCTGTCCTCGCTTGCTTTCTGGTGCTGTATGAAAACATTCTCACCAAAATGCCTTTGGGGAAAGAAGGGTAATTTCAGTTTGCATTTCCAGGTAATGATCCTTTACTGAGGGAAGTCAGGGAAGGAACTCAAAGCAGGGATCTGGAGAAGAAACCATGAAGGAAAACTGCTTACTGGCTTGCACCTGGCTCATGTCTTTCGATGGTGCCACCCGCAGTGTGCTTGGTCATAGCAATCAGTTAAAACAATCTCCCAAAATCTTGGCCTCAGGCCAAAACTGATATGGGAGATTCTTCACTTGGGGTTTTCTCTTCCAGGATTACATAAATTGCCAGTGAAAAAACAACTGGGACAATACCCAAAATAAACAAAAAGATGCATCCATGTAAAAAATTGTCCACATCTATCTGTTCCTTCATCATTCACAACACTAGAAACAACCCATGTGTTTGCCATTGAATGCATAACTAAATAAGACAAATACTTTTCACAACTTATGGGATGAAGTACTGATTTTTTTTTTCCAAGACAGGGTTTCTCTGTGGCTTTGGAGCCTGTCCTGGAACTAGCTCTTGTAAACCAGGCTGGCCCCCAACTCACAGAGATTGTCTTCCTGCATCTGCTTCCTGAGGGCTGGGATTAAAGGCGTGCACATTTTAAACTAATTTTCCAAAACGTCAATGAAATGATTCCTAATGATATTCTACTATACTTATAGATTGGTGCCTAGTCCAGTTGTTGTACAGATCTGTCCCAGCTTGCTTTCTGTCTGTAGTGAGATCTGGTGCCCTCTTCTGGTCTGCAGACATACATTCAGACAGAACACTGTATATATAATAAATAAATCTTTAAAAAAAGAAAAGAAACCCACAACAACCCCCCGAAAGTGTGGTAGTGGTGCACACCTTTAATCTCAGCACCCATGAGGCAGAGGTAGGTGGTGTTGGACCCTAGAGTCCAATCACTAAGGAGGAATCTCCCCAAGAGACCATCTCTCACACCACAGCTGATGTAAAAGCATGAGGATTTTATTAATTCTGTCATGACAGAGTCTTTCAGCATTAGAGAGGCCAGAAATACCCCTAATAACTGGTACCAGACTACTTTTAAAGGAAAAAGCCACAGTAGCAAGAGGGGTGCTGGGGGTTGTTCTTTTTTTAATTTTATTTTTTTATTAATTTTTTTAATTAAAAATTTTCGCCTCCTCCCCACTTCCCTTTTCCCTCCCCTCCCCCCACTCCCCACTCCCCACGCCTCACTCCCATCCACCCTCACTCTCCAGTCCAAAGAGCAGTCAGGGTTCCCTGCCCTGTGGGCAGTCCAAGGTCCTCCCCCCTCCATCCAGGTCTAGGAAAGTGAGCATCCAAACTGGCTAGGTTCCCACAAAGCCAGTACATGCAGTAGGGTCAAAACTCAGTGCCATTGTCCTTGGCTTCTCAGCAGCCCTCATTGTCCACCATATTCAGTGAGTCCGGTTTTATCCCATGCATTTTCAGTCCCAGTCCAGCTGGCCTTGGTGAACTATTATGATTGGCTTTTTCAAAAGAGCTATTACCAATAATTGGATGGAGAGTGGTTGCCAGATCAGATGAGGTAAGAGGTCACTTTGACCCCTTTTCTGACGGGCTGAGTCAAAACATAAGTGTGTGGGTAATTGTTCAGGAACTGAGTCAACATATGAAAGGTTATCTTGCCCCAATTTCTGGAGAACATTCGTAAGGACTCAGGGAAATGGAAAGTTCCCAACATTTCAGTACCTGTGTGGGTAATTGTTAATTCCTGGTTCCCAGGGGAGGGAGGGCACTACAGCGGAGAGGTCTCAGAGTTGTCAGAAATGGCTTTAGAGTTATTTTAGAGTTCTACAGTGGATCTCTGTGAGTTCCAAGGCCAGCCTGGTCTACAAGAACTAGTTCCAGGATAGCTTCCAAAACTACAAAGAAACCTTGTCTTGAAAAACAACAACAACAACCCCAAACAACCATAACATATATGCAGAGGACCTAGCTCAGACATATACAGGGTCAGTTTCTGTGAGTCCCTATGAGTTCTGCTTAGTTGGTATTGTGGGCCATGTTTTTATGGTGTCCTCTAGCCCTCTGGCTTCTATAATTCCTACAATCCTTCCTTCCCCTCTCCTGTGGGGTTTCCTGGCTCCACCTAATGTTTGGCGTCTCTGTGTCTGTCTGTTCTGATGGCAACTGGACTAGGCACCGATCTATAAGTATAGTAGAATGTCATTAGGAATCATTTCATTGACCTTTTGGAAAATTAGTTTAAAATGTTATAGAAAGTATTGCTCTAGACAGGTACAGTGGTGTATCCATGTAAATTCCCAGGATCAGGGGGCACTGAGTCAGGGGGATTCAGTGCAACTTACGCTGCATAATAATTCCAGACCTATGTAGGCTGTGCAGGAAGACTCTGCCAGGAGAGGGGAGGGGAAGGAGATAGGAGGAGGAAGAAGGGAGGGGTGGAATGGAAAGAGAGAGGGGCGGGGTGGGGGAGAGAATGTGGAATTGAGAAATCAGAAAGAGAAAGGAGAGGCAAGGGAAAACAGCAAGACAGTATTCATCCAGAAATTTCATATTTCACATAAACTTTCTCTTCATGATTGCTTCTCTGCCCCACTCCACTACGGGAGTTTCCCAGCAGAGATGTCGGTTGCTTCTCTGCTCCACTCTGGAACAGAGATCCTTCACCTGCCTCTTCTTCCCTAGTGCTGTGATTAAAGGTGTGTGCCACCACTCCCAGGCCAGCCACTCCTTTCTACATTCCTGCTCAGAGGTGTTCAAGCTGCAGATCAGAATTCTATCACAAGGTGGCGCAATCTCACCCCCATGACCAAAGGAGCCTAACAAAGAAGCTTTCATAATTGAGTTAGAGAATAGTTCTCCCTATCTTTAAAACTAGCTTATACGAAATGATTCTAATTCTGTCTGAAATATACAAGCTGAGTGATGGTGGTGCAAGTACTCAGGAGGCAAAGGCAGGGGGATCTCTGTGAGTTCGAGGCAAGCCTCGTCTTCAGTCCAGGACAAGTGCCAACAGTTACAGAGAAAGCCTGTCTCGAAAAACCAAAAAAAAAAAAAAAAAAAAAAAAAAAAAAA
>NW_026068215.1:240190-243691 GCF_014885135.2 Alexandromys fortis
ATCCATCCAGGAGTGGGATAAATGGATCATATGATAGGTAATTTTTTGAGGAACTTCCAAACTGCTTCCCATATGGCTGCATTAACTTGCATGACCACCATAAGCGAATAAGGGTTTTTCATTCCAAATCCTCTGCGAGTTTTGTTTTCAGATTTTTTTCTTTTGTTTTTTCAAGACAGGTTTTCTCTGTAGCTTTGGAGCCTGTCCTGGAATTAGCTCTTGTAGACCAGGCTGGTCTCGAACTCACAGAGATCCACCTGCCTCTGCCTCCCAAATGCTGGGATTAAAGGTGTGCACCACCACTGCGTGGCTGTTTTCAGATTTCTTGATGATGGCTGTTCTGACAGGGGTGAGGTGGGATCTCAAAGGTTTTTGTTGTTGTTGTTGTTGCTGTTGTTTTGTATGTCTGGGTTTGTGTGTGTGTGTGTGTGTGTGTGTATGTATGTATGTTTTTGAGACAGAGTTTCTCTGTGTAACCCTGATTATCCTGGAACTTGCTCTGTGGACCAGGTTGGCCTCGAACTCAGAGCCCCTCCTGCCTCTGTCTCCCAAGTGCTAGGATTAAAGGTGTGTACCACCACTTTACCGCTTAAAGCATTTTTTTTTTATTGCGGCGCACTCCCTGACCAGCAGGGAAGGACGACCATAAGTCGAGGATTCTTCTGCAAATCATGCTTTATTGGAGCCTCTTGGTCGAAGGGAGAGCGCCAAGTGGCAGCTGCTTATATAGGGGGTAAGGAAACGAGTTGTGCCTGGATTGGCTGATGTGCGCCTGCCGATGCTCCTGGCCACGGGATTGGCCGTAAACACATCATCACCACTGCGCATGCGAGAGGCATGGTTCCACTGCATTGCCTAATATGGAATTGTTTACCAAGCGAGGCGGGGGGGGGGGGGCAAGCACCATCTTGTAATGGCAGCCACTCGAATCGGCTCCTAGCATTTTATTATCTTTATTTTTTGAGACGGGGACTTTGTAGCTCCGATTGGCTTAGAAATCACTATGTAGACTAGGCTAACATCAAAGTCATAGAAATCGTCCTGCCTTTGCCTTTGGAGTGCTGGAAATAAAGGTATGCACCACCATGCCTGATACAAAGTAGTTTTAATTTGCATTGTTCTGATGACTAGAGATGTCAAACTCGCCATTTCTGTTTAAAATACTTAACAGTCATTTATATTTCTTCTTTTTAAAAGTGGCTGTTCATCCCGTTAGCCCAGTTGTCTTTTGGCAGCTTTATTTCTTTGGTGTTTAACTTGTGTAGTTCTTTTTTGAATTCTGGATGGTAGCTGTTATTCTTTTTTAAAAAATGCTGCAAGATCCCCAGCAGCAGTAGGCAACAGAAATGCTGTAGGTCCCAAATGGTGGTAGCAGGCCATGTGGCAGCAGGCAGTGGGCTCTGGGAGCAGCCAGTCCCAGGCAGAGACGGCTGGCGGTCCCCCAAGCAGTGGCTGGTCCCAGGCAGGGAGACAGAGACGTGGATAGACACGGCATGCAGAGTGAGGTTGAATATTTATTCAGGGGGTTATGGAGGAGGAAGGGTGAAGGGGGGGACAGAGAAAGAGAGAAAGAGAGAGAGAGAGAGAGAGAGAGAGAGAGAGAGAGAGAGAGAGAGAGAGAGAGAAGAGGAGAAAGAGATAGAGAAGGGGAAGCAGAGAAGTGGGGAGAGAGGCAGAAGCGAAGCTGCCTCTCCGAGAGAAAGATAGAAAAGAGAGAGCGAGATCAGGCCAGAAGCTGAAGATCAGCCTGCCTCAGAGGATGGGGGAGGGAGTGGGCGTGGCTTGTCTCTTAAAGGGACCAGGGGCCAAAACCATAACAGTAGCCCCCATTAAAAAGACAGCTGGTGAAGATGGTCTCATTTTGTGGACTGTCTGTTTGCTGCAGTGAGAATTTCCTTTGCTGCACAGAAACTGTTTCAATCCATGTATTTCCCATCTCACGGTACTTGGGATGAGTTCTGTTTAGAAATTTCGTGCCCACCGCAGTGTATTGACAAAGTAGTCTCTGTTTTCCTCTAAAATTTTCAACATTTCAGGTTTTAAATTAATGTTTTTGATCAATTTCAGACTATTTTTTAAAAAGACTTATCTATTTATTATATATACAACATTCTTTCCATGTATGCCTACATGCCAGAAGAAGGCACCAGATCTCATTACAGGTGGTTGTGAGCCACCATGTGGTTGCTGGGAATTGAACTCAGGACCTCTGGAAGAGCAGTCAGTACTCTTAACCTCTGAGCCATCTCTCCAGCCCCTCAGACTAGTTTTTGTACAAGGTGAAGGATAAGGGAATGCTATTTTTCTGTTCATGGATTTCCAGTTTTTTCCCCAATGCATGTTTTGCCGTCTGCCAAAGCTGTAGGTTCGTTGGTTTATTTTCAGGTCTTTTATTATGTCCCACTGGTTGAACCTGATTTTTCCTGCCATAACAAGGCTGTCTTTATCACTAAAGCTCTATTGTATAATTTGAGATCAGATATTGTGATATCTTTAGCTGTGTTCTTAGATTTCCTTTGGTTATTTGTGGTATTTTGTGGTTCCATATTATTTTGTATTGCTTTTCTACATTGATGGAATATGACATTGGGGTTTATGGGTATTTCCTTGAATTTGTAGATTAATTTTGGCAGTAGAGCCATTTTCACAATATTCTATCAATCTAGAAGCCTAGGGGTCTTTTCATTGTCCAGTATCTTCTCTGATTCCCTTCTAAAATGTCTCTATTTTTTAATTTTAAAGATCTTTTCTCTTCTTATGTTAGGTATATTCCTAGATACTTTATTTTTCAAAGCTATTATGAGTAAGAGTTTATCCTAATTTCTTTCTCTAAGACTTATATGAAAGTACTTTGAGAATATACAGTCTAAAGCCAGACAGTGTTGGTGCACACCTTCAATCCCAGCACCTGGGAGGCAGAGACAGGCAGATCTCTGAGTTTAAGAACAGCCAGGGAAGCCAGAACTATACAGAGAAACCCTGTCTAACTCCTCCCAAATCCCCTACCCCCCCAAAAAAAAAAGGCTAGAAGAAATCGGTGAATTTCTAACCAAAAGTAAAGCTAGTGAGACTTAAACTAATTCATCTCAGGCAGCAAGTGAACAATGTAATCTAAAGTCTCCCTGAAAAGAAAGCTCAGCACAGGATGGATTTACTGCTGACTTCTACCAAACTTTCAAGCAAGATTTACTGTTAATTCTTTGGCATTTGTTCTACAACACAGAATAACAAAGGAACACTCCTAATTCATTCTACTAAGCCAGTATCATCTTGACACTAAAATCTGGCGAAGACAAAACAAAACGAAAAATCTCGGATGAACACAAATGCAAACAATAGGTTGCCTTTTTGTCTTAGTGACAGTGTCCTTTGCTTTACAGAAGCTTCTCAGCTTTAGTAGGTCCCATTTATTCAATGTTGCCCTTAGTGTCTGTGCTGCTGGGGTTATACTTAAGAAGCGATCTCCTGTGCCCATCTGTTGTAGGGTACTTCCCACTTTCT
>NW_026068215.1:246011-279637 GCF_014885135.2 Alexandromys fortis
CCCCTCCTCCCTCTCCTTTCCCCCTCCCCCCACTCCTCTCCCCCTCCCTCTCCAGTCTGAGGGGCAGTCAGGGTTCCCTGCCCTGTGGAAAGTCCAAAGTCCTCCCTGCTCCATCCTGGTCTAGGAAGGTGGACATCCAAACTGGCTAGGCTCCCACAAAGCCAGAACATGAAGTGTTATATTTTTGATTAGCCATAACCTTAACTAATCCATAAAACAGCCATTTAGGTTTTAGGGTTGAAATCTGGGCACCTTCTTCCTAATTTAGCTCTGCCTTTGCAATGTAGTTCCCCCAATATTAGGGCAGCTTCCATATGCCCTAATTAAGTAGCCAAAGCTTGGCTTTTGTGGATTGATTATATAATACAGACAGTAATGGCTCATAACGACTTAGAGAAAACTGTCTAGAGAATCTTGCCAAATCTAAAATTGCCTTTCGTTTTTTAATATCCCCAACTGTTCTTGCACTGTTGGTGATAGTCAATGTACTTGCATTTGGGTCGAACCTTATATGCAGCCCCGCTGAAAAGGTGATACATGTGTATCTGATTTTATAAGCCTCACGCACATGCAGCCCAAACACACATGCTCCAGGTCCTTCTGTTTGTACTCTTGCCATTTCCTTAGAATTGTCAATAAGGAACCAGTAAACGCTCTTGCCGTTCCCTTTGTATTTAAGAGGAGAATTCCTTACCCAGCCTTTTGCCTCTTTGGACTACGATTTATGCTATTAGGCTTAAAGCCACCTTGCCAGCAGGGACTACAGAAGGGGCACATGACCAACATTCTATTTACTAGTCCTGCCAGTTGAGGTTTCTAAGCTAAATCAAATGCCCTGATGGGAAATTGAAATGTTTTCCCATTCTGGCCTATTGTAGAATTTGCATTCAAGTTGGTGGCGTTATCAAACCCAAGGTTTCATGAATGTTAGGCATGTTCTATACCACCGATTTATTTCTCTGGTCCAAGACATTTCTCCAAGGAGGATGTACAAATGGCTAACAAGCATATACAAATGTAAAAATGTGCAACACCATTAGGCATTAGGTAAATTAAAATAAAACCCATATACCACCTCATATCTGCTATGATAGTTATTATCAAGAAATAGGGCTGGAGAGATGGCTCAGTGGTTAAGAGCACTGCCTGCCTTTCCAAAGGTCCTGAGTTCAGTTCCCAGCAACCACATGATGGCTCACAACCATCTGTAATGAGATCTGGTGTCCTCTTCTGGCCTGCAGGCATACATGTAGACAGAATACCAATAATACTGTATCTATAGTAAATAAATAGATTTAAAAAAAGAAATAAAAGTGGTTGGGCTGGAGAGATGGCTTAGTGACAAAGAACACTGGCTTGTTCTTCCAGAGGATCCAGGTTCAATTCCCAGCACCTACATGGCAGCTTACAACTGTCTGTAACTCCAGTTCCAGGGGACTGGATATGTACGGCAAAACACCAATGCATATAATTTTTTTCAAGACAGGCTTTCTTTGTAGCTTTGGAGCCTGTCCTGGCACTAGCTCTTGTAGACCAGGCTGGCCTCAGACTCACAGAGATCCGCCTGCCTCTGCCTCCCAAGTACTGGGATTAAAGGCATGCGCCACCACTGCCTGGCTACATAAATTGTTTTTTTTTAAATATTAAATATTTGCAAGGGTGTGGAAAAAACAGAATTCTATATACTGTTGGTGGAAATATAGATTGATACAGACATTATAAAGGACAGTATAATAGTTCCTCAAATATTTAAAATAGAAATATCTTGTGACCCAGCAATCCAGTTCCTCTTTTGGACACAAACTAAAAGGATATAACTACAGCAATGTTTATCAAAACACTGTTCATGAGCCAGGTGTGGTAGTGCAGGCTTTAATCCCAGTACTTAGGAGACAGAGGCAGGCAGATCTCCGTGAGTTCAAGGCTAGCCTGGTATACTGAGCAAGTTCCAGGACAGTCAGGGCTGTTACATAGAGAAACTGTCTTGAAAACAAAACAATAACAAAACTCAGAACAAACAGACAGTTTCCCCCACTATTTACAACAGCTAATATGTGAACAATCCAATGTCCATTGGCATACAAATGGGTGGATTATTGGCTTTTTTCAATGAAATATTCAAACACAAACGAAATTTTACTATCTGTGATAACATGGATGAACCTGGAGGACATTGTGATGAGATAAGGCACATAAAGTCAAATAATTTATGTTTTTATGTCTATGTGAACTTAAATTCAGAAGCAAATTGTACAAAATATATTTCAGTTAGAAAGACAAAAAGGTAAGATGTTTATCAAAGAGTACAAAATTTCAGCTATCAAAGATAAATCAACATAGAGTTATAATGTATATAACATGTCTATAGCTAATAATGCAATATTCATTGGAAATTTGGTCAAGTGCCTTCACAGAATTTCAGATTTATTTAGGGATATCAATTTCTTACTTTTTTTCAGTAAGCATTCTTGCCCATCCTTATATGCATGCGTGTGTGTGTGTGTGTGTGTGTGTGTGTGTGTGTGTGTACACTTAGGAGACTAAAGGAGGAGGTTCACAAGTTTGAGGCCAGTCTTTGCTACGGAGTGAGACCCTGTCTAAAAACAAAAACAAAACAAGATTCATGTATACATAGATTGACAAAAGATGCTACATACCCTTGCTATTTTGCAATATGTACAAACCATATTTTTCATGGGGGATGTAGTGAGAAGGCCACCTGGTCATTCCCAGCCGCTTAGCCCCGAAATAATCACACAGAAACTGTATTAATTAAAACACTGCTTGACCCATTAGCTCTAGTTTCTTATTGGCTAACTGGCCAGTTATTAATTTAACCAATTTCTATTAAGCTGGGTATCAACACATGGCTGTGGTTTACCGGCTAAAGTTCCTGCATCTGTTTCCAGCAGGGCTACATGGCTTCTCTCTGACCCTGGGTTCCTTCTACCTTGCTATAGGCCCAGCCAGTTTCTTTATTCATTAACCAATAAAAGGAGCACATAGTCAGAAGGACCTCCCACACCAGGTGGAAATAAGTAGAATAAATGTTTAAGGCTAGGGGTATAAGTCAGTGGTGGAACACTTTGTTTCACCATCCTATCACAGAGAAATAACAACTGTTTAGACACAGAAGATATATGTGTCTTTATATATGTGTATGTATCACTATGGCTAAAACATGATGTTGAATGTATCATGGTTTCTACATCTCAAATGTTATCATTCCATATAAAAATACATAAGAATTTCAGTTTATCTACATCTTAGAGAGGAGTTGGGCCTACTGTCTTTGCATTTCAAGATCCCCAAAAGGATGTATATTCAGAGATTGCTGCTACTGAGTAGAAAATTCCAGAAACTAACATTGAAAACATTAAGCTACGTTGGCTATCTCCTTTCACCACCTGAAACTTATCCAGGTGTGATTATCATTTTTCCTCTCCTTTCCTAACAATTAAGGTTCTAGCCGGGGCAGTGGTGGTGGTAGCACATTCCTTTAATCCCAGCACTCGGGAGGCAGAGGCTGGCAGATCTCTGTGAGTTCAAGGTCAGACTGGTCAATAGAGTGAGTTCCAGGACGGCAGGGCTGTGAGAGAGAAACCTTGTCTTGAAAAACAAAAGCAAAGCAAACAAACGAAAGAAAAGCTTAATTGTTTTTTCCCCCAAGACCAAGTTTTTCTGTGTAGCCCTGACTGTACTGGGACTCGCTCTGTAGGCCAGGCTGGCCTCAAACTCCACCTGCCTAAAAGCACCACAGTCACTCCACTAAAGTTCTAATTTGTTAAATGAGGAAGTGTGTAATAATTCTTAGAGAAATTCATAAAATAGTATAAACAATAGAGCCAATCTTGGCTTAAAATATTCTTTGCACATTAAAAAAGTAAACATAAGATTCATTTGGTGCCGGGCAGTGGTGGTACAGGCCTTTAATCCCAGCACTCGAGAGACAGAGGCAGGCGAAACTCTGTGAGTTCAAGGACAGCCTGGTCTACAAGAGCTAGTTCCAGGAAAGACTCCAAAGCTACAGAGAAACCCTGTCTTGAAAAACAAAAACAAAACAAAACAAAAGATTCATTTGGTATTGACATCATGTATTGTGTTCATTGGCCGTTTGCTTTCCCTGCCCTATTCCCTTCTCCACCGCAGACACGAGCTCTCATAGAAAGTGTTCCACAATCCCCACTCCTACCCGTCAAGCCTGAGCACATTTCCCTGCTCCTGTATCCCACCAAGCAACTCCCACTGCTGCTGCAGGACACAGCTGCACAGATCATTTCCCCTGACTCATGCTTTGAACTCAGAAGCAAACTGTTGCATAGCAACAGGAGCTGAGAACCAAAAATCATTCCTGGAAGGAAAAGTGGACCCAGGTAATGTCAAGGCTATTGGAAAGTGGATGAAGTCTCTAAACCACCATTCCCTCTTTCTGCTAAGGTCCTCCATCCTGTGTACTTAACCCTATGTGCTCAGCACTATCCTGGATAAATCTGACAACTCGCTGATTCCTCCATTTTGTGAGCAACCCAAGATCTCATTCACAGAAAGGGCTTGCTTTTGCAAAGTGTCTGTGAGCCACACAGAATGCGTTCCATCTTCAGCATCACCCTGGAAAAGAATGGAGTCTATCCCACTTTCCTCACTAAACAAGAAACATTTTCCAAGATTGTGAGAAGCAAGCCTACCAGAGGTGAGATTCCACAGGCCTGGGATCTAGTTCCAGCTTTTGAAAATACCCAAAAGTGTTCCCAGTCCAGTATCTCAGCCAGTGAGTTGACTGTCCAGGTATTCATTTACCACGGTGTGGCTCTTGTTTTAAAAGCTATCTGCTTCCCTCCTTTCTGTCTCCCCTCTCCTTCTCTAAGCTTTAGGAGACGGTTCTTTCGTCTGTCAGGGGCATCTTAAAAATAGACCATATGTAGCATTCAAAGGTGTCAACTCTCTCCCATTACCACTCTCAACTTGCTTGTGTGAGGAAAGCTGTCTTGATGTCCATATTCACAATATCAGGAACCAGGATCCTAAGCACACAGACATGACTTACCACCCCGATTGGGATTGCAGATAGCTCGGATGAGGGAAAACAGGCCATTTTTTATTGCTGGTCACCTCTGGTATAATTGCCTCATCTGGGTTTGAACCACAGTGTTTACATCAAAGTCCTTTTCATCTCAGAGTTTTCCCATAAGCCAAGAGTCTCCTAGTACCCGTCCCGACAGCTAATTCTCAGAAAGCACACACATTCAGAGTCACACATTTGCAAATCTGTTTTCAAAGTTTCTTTGCATCTGAAAGAATAAATATAAGTTTCATTTGGCATCGACATCATATACTTTATTCATTCACCTGCTCTGTTCCCTCCCTTACAGTGTTAGATAATATGACCACACTGCAGACATGCGCTCTTCCACAATGTATTCCATAAAGACACCAAGACCTCCCCCCATTTCCCTCCTCTACAGCCATGCCGTCAGAGTAAAGTCCTGTGCAGAGGCTGGCATTGATATAAGAAAGAAATGAACATTGTGATCCTACATCAGATGAGGCAGTTATATAAATTGTGAGCAGGGACAGCTTTGTAGCTATCCTCGTGTGGGACGGTTGAGGGTGCCCATGGGAAAGGATTGGGTACTTTCTAGTTTTTTTTTTTTTTTTTTTTTTGGAGGGGAGGGTTTTGAGACAGGGTTTCTCTGTAGCTTTGGAGCCTGTCCTGGAATTCACTCTGTAGGCCAGGCTGGCCTCGAACTCACAGAAATCTGCCTGCCTCTGTCTCTCCCCAGTGCTGGGATTAAAGGTGTGCGCCTCACCCGCTGGGCATGATTGAGTCCTTTCAAAATCACAGCTGGTCTATTTTTAAGAATCCACTAACAGAGGACAGAGTGGTCTTCTATAACTGAGGAGAGCAGAGCTGAGTGACAGCTTAATTTGAAAGCAGGAAAAAGAAAATTGGTGAACAAGGACCCAGACCATCAACTCACTTGGTGGAATACTGGCCTGGCACATTTAGAGCCCTTTTAAATGTCATCTCAGAGCACATATTAGTCCACAGAAAACAGTGCTAGGAACCACATACAGACATCTCTAGGAGCCCCAGCTGGATCCAGTGGATGGTGTCCTGTTAAGAACTGGGCTTCCCTGGTGTGGTAGCACAGCTCTGTATTCCCACAGCTCAGGAGCCACGGGTAACAGGATCAATACCAGCCTGCAGCAAAGAGAAATTCAACTAAAATAAAATCACAAAAAAAATATGCCAACACCAGTTATAACATACTGACAAGGGAGAGTGAGGCAATATGACCACAAATTTGAGGTCAACCTGGGAAACTAATAAAATTCTGTCTCGGCCGGGCAGTTGTGGTGCACACCTTTAATTCCAGCACTCGGGAGGCAGAGGCAGGTGGATCTCTGTGAGCCTGAGGTCAGCCTGGTCTATGAGAGCTAGTTCCAGGACAGGCTCCAAAGCTAAAGAGAAACCCTGTCTCAAAATAAAATAAAATAAAATAAAATTCTGTCTCAAAGTATACATGAGGAGGCATTGAGGGAATCATAGCTCAGTGGTAGAACACTTACCTAGCAAGTGCAAGGCCCTAGGTTCAATTCCCAGTATCACAATAAAAAAAATCAGTTATTTTTATCACTCATGAAACTTGGTGGCAGAAATAAATACTAGGAGCCTAATTCCATTCACTAAGATATTTTGTATCCTTTTTTTTTTAATAAAACCTTTACATTAGCTATACTGTGTCAGGAGAATAGAGATTTGAAGAAAGTTGCCTCAAGGGTTCCCAGGGGTCCAGAGAGATGTCCCCAGCTAGGTCCTTGGGTAGCTGAGGAGAGAGAGCCTGAAATGGCCTGATCCTATAGCCACACTAATGAATATCTTGAATATCACCATAGAACCTTCATCTGGTGATGGATGGAGATAGAGACAGAGACCCACATTGGAGCACCGGACTGAAATCTCAAGGTCCAAATCAGGAGCAGAAGGAGAGAGAGCACGAGCAAGGAACTCAGGACCGCGAGGGGTGCANGCCAGTACGTGTAGTAGGATCAAAAACCCATTGCTCTTGACTGAAATCTCAAGGTCCAAATCAGGAGCAGAAGGAGAGAGAGCACGAGCAAGGAACTCAGGACCGCGAGGGGTGCACCCACACACTGAGACAGTGGGGATGTTCTATTGGGAACTCACCAAGGCCAGCTGGCCTGGGTCTGAAAAAGCATGGAATAAAACCGGACTCTCTGAACATGGCAGACAATGAGGACTACTGAGAACTCAAGGACAATGGCACTGGGTTTTGATCCTACTGCATGTAGTGGCTTTGTGGGAGCCTAGGCAGTTTGGATGCTCACCTTCCTAGACCTGGATGGAGGGGGGAGGACCTTGGACTTCCCTCAGGGCAGAGAACCCTGACTGCTCTTTGGATTGGAGAGGGGGAGGGACGGGAAGGGGGTGGGGAATGGGGGGAGGGGGGAGGGAAAAGGGAAGCGGAAATTTTTAATTAAAAAATATACAAATAAAACCTGAGGCTCATGAAAAAAAAAAGAAAGTTCCCTCAATATTAGCACACACAGAAAGCCTTTTGAAAGAGAAAGACTGGAAGCCCTTCTTCTAAGCTTCATTTAACAAACGGATCATATCTGAAAAGGTCAGCGTCAGATAAGAGAGGAGGATGCAATGTATATATGCCACAAAGGGTCACATGGCCTCATGGTCCAGTGCTTTGGGGGCTTTGCCTGAAGCTCACTAGCTCATCCTCATTCTTGTGTTTTCTTTAATAAATAATCTCCATTTCTACTTCTAAATTTATGTCCCTTGTCAAATTCATCACCCTCGGAACAAGAACCTGTGTTTCAGCAGGTGCCCCTGGACTCAGATCCAGTACATTACAACAGAAATCTGTTTTCCTTTTAAGTTCTTAAAATACAACAGAGGAATCAGACTTGTAGATCTGCAAGGCTAATGACCATCAGAGAGAACACTTTCAATGGGGCAGCTGAGGGAAAATGTTATTGAGAGAAATGAGGGGTTAAAGGCAAGACCTTATTGTATGAACCAAAGTTCCTCTGTCAGTAGTTATTATAATCTATTTTTTATTGGCCATACTCTCTTAGGTGAGAACACAATGCTGTCAATTCAAAAAAAATGTAATTGTTACTAAAAATGCACTGCTTTGTGCTATATAATGTTTCTTTTTACTAGCACCCTTGCAGTAGGTACTGCTAATATGCCCATTCTTCAGGAGCAGAAGCCAGGGAATCACAATCTTATTTATTTACTTATTTATATACAAAATACATGGTCACAACAAGGGTGAGTGGAGATTCCAACCCAGAAATTATGTTTTCATAAATTACTTGTGTGTCGAGCATGAGTTAGGCAGAAAATACAGAACAGAAAGAGTTACAAACCCAAGGCAAATGCAACAGAAATGACACACTGAGGGCGGGAATTAGTCCAGTAGCTTAAATGGGTAACGAAAAACTATCCACACGAGAAAGTGAACTGCCACTTCAGAGATTGATAACCTTGTGTGGCAACCTCAAACAAATGAGAAAGGGCAGATCAGGCATTTTATGTGTTTTAGCATAATAGACGCTGGGCTTCAAGAATGAATCGGCCCACCAATGCCCTACAACTCCCAGGTCAAACCCTGGTGGAAGGTTGAAGCCAGCTGGGGATGCCTGCGGTATGCTAAGGTGTCCCCTGTGGTCCCGGAAAGATGCGGCGAGATTCTCTGTGTTTGGGACCTTCGCAGAGGCGTAGGGGACTGAGCTGGTGAAGCTATTGCCATCACCGCCGCTCCTGGAGGCCGGAGAGGAGAGGGTTAGCGGGGAAATCACAGTACGTTTTCCAGGTTCAAAACAAGAAAAAAAAAGTGGGAGGTGGAAAGCTACTAATGGCACGGAGAAAGGAGAACTGCAATGAGTCGGAGGGAGTAAGAATAGGACTGAACTGCGGGCGACCACTGATGACGTCCAGGGGGCAGGGGCTTGTCGCTGTTTCCGGTGTGCTGAGTACTGGATTGGTGGTCTTTTGTTTATTTATGGTGGGCGAAGCACGGGATTTAGGAGAGGCAAAGATGCCAGCAAAAAAACGTGTTGCCACGCCCCCTCCCCCCAACATGCCTGTGCGTGTCTCTGGGTTTTCTTAGTTCCTAGTTTCATATTTGGCTCCTGGTGGGATGACTGGTTGGCACTGAAGATAACTGGCACTCCTGCTGTGTTCTAGAGATTTCATTAGAGGTTCAGAAGTAGGAAATGAATTAGAGGTTATAAATGGTACCCTTTACATCCCCCCTGTTGCCATCAATCCTGCAAACAGAAGTTCCGACAGCACAAGGGCATAGTGCTACTACCCCGAGAAAGAGTCAGCGACCAGCGTGCCCTGCCTGATGTGTGAGGCTCTAACAGAAAATTTAATTTAATTTACAGAAAATATTAAATTTTGGGAACATGTCCCTGTAGGTAGATCTATGGAATCACATTAACCCAACTGGGAAGAAGCTTTTCCAGTGTCAGGTTCGGTTGGGATAATCCATTTTAATTCCTGACATGACACTTCCTGAAGGAATCCTAATTCCCAGGACTCTTTACTAAATTAGGAAATTGGTAAGGAAGTCTAGGCCCACTCACAAGTGCATTCTGTTTACATATGATACAGATAACATTTTACTCAGTTTTATCTGTATTTTTCTTGCGTATTGACAAATTGTCTATGATTACAGGCTACAGTGATGTTGTATGTACGAATGTCATCTGGAATAATTAAGTCAAACTAATTAGCATATGGATCACCCCTAGTGAGAAGCTTGCCTTTGCCCAGCTCGCAGTGTTGCCCTTTTAATACAAGTTACAGTTGTCCTTGTCTCTGCTAGGTCACTAAGAATTTCTGCCTCTCTGGCCTGAGGAGAAATGGTTTAGGATCATTTAGTGCTCACCAAGGGTGATGGGAGGAAAACATTCAGGGCAAATTACCTGGAAGTGTTCTGGCTGGGGCTGTGCCTCAGCAGCCAGAGTGGAAAGGTTGAGTCATAGAGTCTCCTCAAGGCGTGCTTATTCAGTCCCAAACTGCCAGCTGCTAGCATAAGGCTAAGCAGGGTGTTTGTTTTGATCAATTGTCTTTCAGCTCAGGCATGGTAGCAAGGAAGAGTCCGACAGCTGCCA
This sequence comes from Alexandromys fortis, assembly GCF_014885135.2. Taxonomy (NCBI): domain Eukaryota; kingdom Metazoa; phylum Chordata; class Mammalia; order Rodentia; family Cricetidae; genus Alexandromys; species Alexandromys fortis. The sequence goes on from NW_026068215.1 coordinate 256,176, forward strand.
GTTAGGGAATCAAGTTGCTCCGTGTGCAAAGGACTTCATGTAGGTAGAGGAAAATGAAGATCAGAGTGCAGGGACCCCGGGCATCTGCCTACAATCCCAGCATCCAAGAGACTGAGACATCCTGGGAAGTGCAAGTCCACAGTTCTCCCTCCCTCCCTACCTTGAGATCTTCCCGCCACCCTGAAAATGGCCAGGACACATCTTTAGAAGTCTTAAAATTATTTTACACTCCTGTCATGTTGCTTCCAAATTATCTCCCCAGGAAAGTCACACAACAAAACAAATGAAACCCCAGACCAAATAAACAGACACATTTCCCAGAACAACAAGGATAACCTACATGCGTATGCATCTTCCCAGAGGGCCAGCAAGATATTAGACTACTGACAATTTCCCAGGAATAAAGAACCTGACAGGAAACACCAGGCTAGCGGGTAAAAGTCCTCCCAAAAGAGCCTCTGTGCACAGTTGTTGGGAACAGAGGGCCAGATGGGACAATGCACGTTTAAATAACATAGTACAGACAAGAATATCAGACACGGGTCAGCTAAAATATGATATGCAACAGAGCACAAAATGGCTGGCACCAGATGTCTGGGAACCCCCAAAAGTAAACAGTGATTAATGAAGGGAAAACAGGACAGGCAGTCAACGCAGCAGGATCCTGGAAGCAGGAACTGAAGCAGAACCATGGAGATATATTGTTTACTGGCTTCCTCTCTGTGGCTCCCTTAGCATGCTTTCTTATACAAACCAGGACCAGCTTCCCAGGAATGTTACCAACCACAGTGGCCTGGGCCCTCCCACATAGATCATGAATCAATAAAATGCTTTACACACTTGCCTACAGGCAATCTGGAGAAGGCATTTTCTCAGCTGAGTATGTCTCTTCCCAAAAGACTCTATCTTGTACCCATCTGACATCCCTTAACACCCCCTCCAAAACCCCAGAGGAATAAGAGTTCACCACAATTATGACAGAGAGGCTTAGCAGCAAGTGGCAGGCATGGTGGCTGGGGCAGAAAAACTGAAAGCTCACATCTTGAGATGCAATATAAAGCACACACACACACACACACAGAGAGAGAGAGAGAGAGAGAGAGAGAGAGAGAGAGAGAGAGAGAGAATATGAGAATATTAGGAATTATGCAAAGAAACCTCAAAGGCCACCCAAAATATTATAGCTCCTCCAGAAAGGCCACATCTAGTATTCAAAAAAAAAAAAACCTGCCATCAATTGTTAAAATACATAAGCCTATAGGGGACATTCTCACTAAAACCACCACATTCCACTCGCTGGCCCCCCATAGCCTTATGGGAGTATCACAATGCAAAATTCACTTAGTACAGCTTCAAAGTCTCCATATTCTTTCTCAGTCTTAACAGTCCCAAGTTCACAAAGTATCTCCTGAGACTCAAGGCCCTGTCTTAAATGTATAAATAATAATAATAGAAATAATAATAGCATATTGCATATTTCTAACATATCATGGCATAGAATATAGATTACCATTCTGAAAGGGAGGAATTCTGGAGCAAGGCAAACCATAACCCAGCAGGGCAAACACCGAATTCTCTAGCCCTATGTTCTGTGCAAAAGGGCTTAGATGGCTCTGCCCCGTCTGCTGTGCTCCCACAGCATACATCTATCTTGTCTTGAACGGTTCCACAACATGTATGTAACTCTTGTTGGCAGATGTTTCATGGTTCTGGCATCTCCAACATCTTATGTTCTCCAAGGCAACCCAGACTTCAAGTAATAGCCTCTCCGAGGATTTTGTTGTTGTCGTTGCCATTTTTTTTTTGTTGATTTTTATTGAGCTCTACATTTTTCTCTGCTCCCTCCCTGCCTCTTCCCTCTCCCTTCAATCCTTCCCCAAGGTCCCTATGCTCCAATTTACTCAGGAGATCTTGTCTTTTTCTCCTTCCCATGTAGATTATATCTATGTAAGTCTCTCTTTTAGTGTCCATATTGTTTTCCATTTCAGCGCCTTCACACAGTGACTCCTCTGCCGTGTGCTGCCTGGTCTCGGTGGCTCTTTGAAACCTTAAAGGAAGAATCTGTGCCACTACACTTTCACAGCTTGCATGCTTTTAAAGCCAGGACGAAGCCAGGTTTGGCAGTCATCTTGACGTGAACCTTGCCCCCTTGAATCACATTATCGGAAGAGCTTGTGTTCAGTTGCTTTGTGGTAGTTGAATATGCCTTACCCTCTTTTTCACAAGTTGGAAGCTTGGCTGGGTGAGGTCTTGCCAAGAAGTCTTGCCTTCCATTTATTCCAGTATCCAGCAGGAGGCCTCTCCTTAATGGCACCAATCTCCTCTCTTTCAGCACAAATCTTAACGACAACATTAAGTTTCCTAATTGCTTTTTTATTGTGTTCAGACTTTGTAGTTTTTATTTCTTTCTGACCCACTCACTTGCTTTTTCTCACTGGAGACCTGCATTGCCAATATCTTTGAGCACTGAACTGTGAAGACTGAAGACTGTAGGCTTTTGAAGTTGGACTAAATTCATTTTGCATTATGATATTATAATCATATTAGTAAGGCAGTTTATATTAGTAATGCAGTCATCAATAAAAACCATGCCACAGATCCAATGTTATGTTGCCTTGAAATTGCCTCCACCAATGAAATTAGTCCATTACTTTTCTACTTTGGTGCCTACAAAGCAACTGAACAAAAGTTCTGTGCTAATGTGATTCAAGGGGGCCAGGCTCCATCTCAAGTTCTTAGAACAGGGACATAAAAGAGATTAATTTCTAGAATCTCACAGGAATGGCCCCTAGCGCGTTCTCTGTTAATGGTTCCTTTCGAAACCTCAGGGTATTCTGATCTTTAGGAAACTCAACTTCCCAGCTACATCAGTAGTTTTCTTTTTATCCAATTCCTTTTTTTTTATTGCTAGTTCTTTTTTTTTAATTTTTTTAAAAAAATTTTGTTGAAAAAATTTCCGCCTCCTCGCTGCCTCCCATTTCCCTCCCCTCCTCCCACTCCTTTCCCCCTCCCCCCACTCCATTCCCCCTCCCTCTTGAGTCTGAAGAGGAGTCCAGATTCCCTGCCCTGTGGGAAGTCCTAGGTCCTCCCCCCTCCATCCAGGTCCAGGAAGGTTAGCATCCAAACAGACTAGGCTCCCACAAAACCAGTTCATGCAGTAGGATCGAAACCTAGTGCCATTGTCCTTGGCTTCTCATCAACCTTCATTGTCCGCCTTTTTGATACTAATCAAGGTTTCTTGATTGCTCTCATATATGAGACTTTTGCCTAGGGTTATTGTAACTTCTTATGTAGTATTTGATTGGTATCCCTGGGAGACCTCTTTCTGAAGGAGGACTGAGGAGGAGGGCATCTGGGGGAAGGGGGGGGGTCTGGGCACATGGGAAAACTGTGGTCCAGATATAATGTATGAGAGAAGAAATAGTAATAATAAAAATAAAAACATTGTATCGGGCTTAGAAACATTGATATTTAAAATTAAGACTTTATTGTGAAAGCTGGGGCCAGGATTTTACAATAACTTGTCAGGCTATAAAACATGAAGAAGGATTTTATACCATATAGGACCTCTTCTCTCAGTTCCATTGTTCATGTCTGTCTTTTAGTTACCAATAGCGGTTTATTCTTACAAAAAGTCCAACAACTCAAAGATCTTGCCACAGTGGAGTCAGTAGAAGAAACTGTGGCACAACCATCCACATACATAATGGAACAGTATTCAGAAGTGAGTGAACCAGGGTCAGAGTAAGTAAATGTTTAAGTATGCACCAATGACATACAGCAAAGAAGAATAAATATAAAGACACAGTTGTGCAGTGGTGGCACATGCCTTTAATCCCAGCACTTGAGGGGGGCAGAGGCAGGAGGATCTCAGTGAATTTGGGGCCAGCCAGCTCTACAGAGTAAGTTCCAAGATAGCCAAGAATGATACACAGAGAAACTCTGTCTTGAATATATATACACATGTATTACACATATTGAATATATATTCATATATGCACATATAATATATACATATATTGAATATATAAAAATAACATATGCATACATATATATGCATAAATAAAAGAGGCTAAATAAAAAAAACGAAAATCAACTAAGAAAGGTCACCCCACCCCAATAATCTTGCTTATATTTCTGGAAAATGAATCCTGTAATAAAAGAAGCTTTATGCTTGTCTAGAGACAGGGCATTGGGAGAGTCATGACGATAGGCACTACAGAACTGGAAATGTTATTATGTCCTGGGAAATAATAACATTGAAGCTTTTTTGGTTTTAGGGGAACATTGCTGGGCTTCACTGTCATAGAGAAAAATTATATGAAAACAGCTTTGAGATGAGCGAAATTTGTACCCAACATTTTTAGATACTACTTGGTAAATCCCAGGCTTTGGCTCAAATAACTGTCACCAAATGAATAGAAAGTGACAACGCAGAGCAATGCATATTAGAACATCATGTTTTTAGGAAGAACATCTAATCAACTGTTTGCTTAAAATTTTTCTGAGATAAATGCCAGGTGGTAGTGACTTCAACCCCAGCACTTGGGAGGCAGAGGCAGGCAGAGTTCTGTGAGTTCAAGGCTTGCCTGGTCTACAGAGCGACTGCCCATACAGCTGGGGCTACACAGAGAAACCTTGTTTCAAAAAAAAAAATCTGAGCTATACATGGAAATCAGTGAGGACTGTTAAGGAGGAGATATGACTGAAGGTTTTGGAGATCCCGTGGGTGAACATTTTCATCCCCACTTCACAGAGGACTAGCTGGACTTAGAAAGAGCCATTCCCTGTCATCATCCCAGGGACACCCAGTTTATACAAAGAGACTAGGTTCAGAATACTTTGGAGCAGGATAACACATAGTCCCAAGAGATACCTGGGGTTCTATCTTGGCCTGAAGCAGGGACCAACTGACTTGGCTCTAGAATCTCCAAATGTCTTTACTTCATAGGAAGGTTCAGCTCCCACCACTGAACATCCTCATCCTCAAACGAGCCCAAACACTTGCAGACAGGACTTCGTTTTTCTCACTAGCTTACAATATCCTCCTTCCAAATGTCGTCATGAAAGCCATTATGAAATCAGTTTCTATGAGAACCAGGATGCACAGGCTGTTTGCCAAGCCTGAAATATCTCCACACCACCCTTTGTTCCCTGCCCTTGCCCTGTACCAAAAACAGATCAAATTCAGCCTTCAGACCCTGTGAGAAAGCATACTTACTAGAGAAACCTGTCTGGGATGCAGGCAATCGACAGACTTTTGCTCAGCCCATGGGAACAGAGCACATTTGTGTTGTTAGCAATGTTGCTTTCTATAAATGTGACTTTAGGGGAGTACTATTTACACAGATAGTCATGACTGTCTCCCAGGACTCTCTGAACTGAGCTAGTCCTTTGAGGGAGAGACATGGGAGACGGTACACACTCTCCTATGCAGTTAGCCGTTTGTGGAAGAAAACTAAGATTGTCCTCAATCACAAAGGATACAAAAATGCCATTTTGGGGAATCTCACAGTTATTTCATGTATGTAGGCCTAGAATAATATGATCTTGTAGAAGGCAGACTACTGCTTAACTCAAACATACACGATCTATCCTCAGAAATGTGTACATCGAGACAGGCATACTACATACAGCCTCTGTCATGCTAGATTCACTTACTCATTTCAGAGGAAAAACAGGAGTGACAAAGTTCAGACTCTTTTTTTCCATCAAAACTTGGTGACAGGCCACCTTTTAGGGATACTGTATTTGTCTTTACTCCACAGAGAAGAATCTTAGAATGGGTCCATTCATCATGTGTGTGTGTGTGTGTGTGTGTGTGTGTGTGTGTGTGCCCGCACGTGTGCACACACACGCATGCTTTTATAACTTCAATCCTCTCGGGTTTACTTCACTATGTTTAGGACTTTGAAGGCACCCAAAGGTTCCCTCTTGTTTCTAATAGAAATTGTATACTAACTGAAACTGTGAGTTAATAATAAAAGTGGTATGCTGACATTATTCCTTATAAACATGACTGAAGAGTGTACATAGAATTTTCGGCCAAGTGGGATTCTTGGAAATAGTTCCCAGAACTGGAGGACAGACTTATCCACATTAGTGGGGTGGGCACAAGATCTTAGACTTCAGTATATATATGGTGTATATTTTCTGTGTGTGCTCATAGAAAGTGATTTTTTTTTGTTTTTCGAGACAGGGTTTCTCTAGCTTTGGAGCCTGTCCTGGAACTAGCTCTTGTAGACCAGGCTGGCCTAGAACTCATAGAGATCCGCCTGACTCTGCATCCCAGACTTTTTTTTTCAGTCTGGGCCAAAGAGCAAGTTTCAAGGCAAGTTCTTTGAGAAACATTTGTCAAAGTGAATAAATATTACCCATTTCTGATTGTGCAATCACAAGACAACTTAGGAAAGACCTTTCGTTGCTAGGGAGGACTTCTTGACTTCTTGAAGTTTGCAGGCAAATGGATGGAAATAGAAAACACTATCCTGAGTGAGGTAAGCCAGACCCAAAAAGAGGAACATGGGATGTACTCACTCATATTTGGTTTCTAGCCATAAATAAAGGGCATTGAGCCTATAATTCGTGATCTTAGAGAAGCTAAATAAGAAGGAGAACCCAAAGAAAATCATATAGGCATCCTCCTGAATATTAACCTTCATCAGGCGATGAAAGGAGACAGAGACCCACATTGGAGCACCGGACTGAAATCTCAAGGTCCAAATCAGGAGCAGAAGGAGAGAGAATGAGAGAGAGCACGAGCAAGGAACTCAGGACCGCGAGGGGTGCACCCACACACTGAGACAATGGGGATGTTCTATCGGGAACTCACCAAGGCCAGCTGGCCTGGGTCTGAAAAAGCCGGGGATAAAACCGGACTTGCTGAACATAGTGGACAATGAGGACTACTGAGACCTCAAGAACAATGGCAATGGGTTTTTGATCCTACTGCACGTATTGGCTTTGTGGGAGCCTAGGCAGTTTGGATGCTCACCTTACTAGACCTGGATGGAGGTGGGTGGTCCTTGGACTTCCCACAGGGCAGGGAACCCTGATTGCTCTTAGGGCTGACGAGGGAGGGGGACTTGAACGGGGGAGGGGGAGGGAAATGGGAGGCGGCGGTGGGGAAGAGACAGAATTTTTTAATAAATAAAATAAATAAAAAAATGTTGAAATGATTGTTCTCACATAAACATTTTCAAGCATAGAAATACGCTGACAATTGTGTAATAATACGTAGTGCACCCTGATGCCCTCTTACACCCTCTATTTTCTAGAAAGTTCTTTAAGGTGGAATTTAACCACACCTCCTACCGCTTTATGGACTGTGTTCAAGCTGCAGTTCATGATTCTGCCACGAGGCGGCGACAACGCATATCGTTCACAAACTCCATAATCAAGCTACAAGGTCTATAAGGAGAAAAACATACAAATCAATAGCGTCTTAAAACACTCAAAACAAACAAACAAACAAACAAACAAAAAAGGACATCTAAAAAAGATGACTGTAAAATAATATTACCATGGTAGCAGTGGCAGGGCAGTAGGGGTTTCTGAGGATGGGAACTGTGGAGGAGAACACCCCCAAACCCAAACTAAGGCCTGTGCAACATCTACAGACTGGAACTAACACAAGGAGTTGAAAAATCACGTGATACTTAAGGAATTGTGGCCAGCTTTTGAGTCACACATGCAGATTGGCTCATGCCTGGAGTTCCAGCTGCTAAGGAGGAGAAATCAGGAGTATCATAGTTTTGAGGCCAGCCTGAGGCCTCAAACCCCTTACTCAGATAAACTTTAAAGGAACCTGGGTGTGTTAGCTGATGTTTGCAATCCCAGCACGCAGGAGGCTGGAACTTGATGGTTGCTGTGAATTTAAATGCAGCCTGGGTTACAGAGTGAATTAGAGTATGACCCTGGACTATGTTATAAGACCTCTTGTTGATGACTCAAGGCTTAGGGATATAGATCAGTGGTACAGTAACTCCATAGTCTGAACAAGGACCTAGGTTTCATCTCTAAACCTGCAAAGATAAGTCTGGGGGTGTACTTCAATGGGAGAGAGAAAAAAAGCAGAGTCAAGACTTTGGGGGGAGTAGAGTAGGGAAGGAGGAGGAAGAAAGGAAGGAAGGAGGAAAAGGAGGAGAAGGAGGAGGAGAAGGAGGAGGAGGAGAAGAAGAAGAAGAAGAAGAAGAAGAAGAAGAAGAAGAAGAAGAAGAAGAAGAAGAAGAAGAAGAAGAAGAAGAAGAAGAAGAAGAAAGAGAAACAGAGAGGAGAGCTCAAATATAAGCAGTGCGTATTTGAAAGTAATCTAATTTAAGGTATATTTAGTAACTATTAATTTCATACATACTCCCTTTTCATCTGCTATAAAATATTCTGGTTTGGGCAATGAAAAGGGTAAGAAAACAAAACCTCACCACCATTCCCATTGAAAAATGGCTCAGTGACAGAAGGGAGAGTACCTTGAAAGCAATGGAACTCGGTGAAAAGATGGGGGTGGCTCTGAAGCTGCTTCCAGGCCAGGCGTGGGTGGCTTAGGGAAATCAGTTACCTAGAAGAAGGGCAGCCACATCTCTAGAATGGACCACACATTTAGCAATCAGAGCATGTCTCCACTTTCTGGAGTTCAGTAAAGGCCACAGCTGAAAGGAATTTCCTGGCATGCTTCTCCCTGCACTCCTAAATAAAGTCTACTGGATGCACAGCAGGCTTCTCTGTTTACTCACATAGTTAACCCAGCCATGAGTTCACATAAGAAAAAATGAGGAGGGACTGTGTAGAAAGACCCCGTGTCCTGCTCTATAGCTTCCAGATGGGAGAGACGCTTTTACAGCAGGATTCATGGTGAAAAGGAAACAGAAAGCGGAGTCAAGGCCTCATTCAGAACAGCATTTTAAGATCCATCAGCACATAGGAATCAAAACACCTCTGCAGGACTTTCCCTGTGCATCTAAAATTAACAGAGAAAGGAAAATGTGCCCATGCCGATTCTGTACTGCAGAAGCAGATCACATTCTAACCAGGCTTTATCTCTTAAACCAGCAAGAGGCTTGGAGAGCAGTCGGGACACAGTGGACAAGTAGCTTCGTCAACCACTGTTTTTTCTACCGGTATGGTCAAGGTTCTAGATGCATAGAGCAGGCTTGGATGAATATAACGAATATGAAAGACAGACTGGGACCTGGAGAACTGGGAAGTGTTTCATGTTCAATATGCTAAGACATTGTTTAAGGCTATCTGAATTTGAACTCACCAGGGGTGGTAGCCATGGTAATTTTTCTAGCATACAGGTTGTATGTAGCAAGGATCCATGTAATTTATGGATTAAATAAAAAATAAAATTCCAAGTGAGTGATCAACGATTTGGAAAGTAGATTATATAGACTCTGCTAGTGGTCCACACAGTGGGAAAATCTGGAAGATATAAAAAGGTAGGTGAGAGGCTGGGCGGCGGTGGTGGCGCACACCTTTAATCCCAGCACTCAGGAAGCAGAGGCAGGCGGATCTCTGTGAGTTCGAGGCCAGCCTGGTCTATAGAGTGAGTTCCAGAACAGGCTCCAAAGCTACAGTAAAACCCTGTCTCAAAACAACAACAACAACAACAACAACAAAAACCAGGCAAAACCAAAAACCACACACACACACACACAAAAAAAAAAACCAAAAAGATAGGCGAGGAAGTGTACGGATAGAACAAATTGTGACGTTGCCGTGTCATGGAATACTGTACTGCAATAAAAAGAGTGATCTGGATGGCAGGTACAGGGTAGTGACACAGCATGTGCCTAAAGAGATGCAAATGAAATCAAATCAATAAATGAGATCATATCATTGTTATAAGAAATAGATAGATAAGTATAAAAATACTGTAAATACCATGAAAGAATTTCCATGAAACTACTCAAATAGATTCCTAGTATGGGAATGTTATATAGCAGCAGAAGTGCTGTGCTTATGTAGGTAGAGGTCATCAGGAAGGTCACGGAGGCTCGAAACCACAGAACAGGAACCCTTATGTACTGGGAGCTAATGATAATAGTGTGGAGGTCTATCTAGCTATTTTAGAGGACATAGTTGGCTAATACTGTAACTGACCGATATGAATGCTTTTACTCTTTTTAAAACTGCTTAATTTTGTTATCTGACATTTTGGCAACTTTAGCTAATACTTGATAAATCCCATAGCTTCATGGCAATCATTACAAAATTTTTTTTTAAAAAAATGGGAGGCTGGTGAGGTGGCTCATTCTGTAAAGGCCCTTGCTGTCAAGCCTGACTAGTAAGGTCAATCCCAGGCACCTGTTTCCCACACAAATAAATGTAATAAGAATATTTTAAGAGATGGTATCATGAAATAATACACATTACAATCTCAAATATGCAAACAATGCCATAGCTCAATAGCCATCTGGGATGTACAAGAGAATCACCGACTGCTGCTCAAGAAGGGGTTGTGACAAATGGTCCAATAGGTATTCTGCATCCGGTGAGTAAGTGTGCTGATACCCAGCTGGAGATGCTGGGCTGCCAACGGAGCTATTTCCTGTCTCGTCTTCCTGTGTACCACCCACCTGGAAATGGAAAATGGGTCCAGGACAACGTGGAGTATGAAAGTGAATTATTCGGGGATCCAAGAGGACCCCACTTCTCTCAGGACCAAGTCCCAGAGTGGAAAACGGTTGACTTGGTTCTGAAGTCCTGGGGCCTCAGGACCAAGTCCTCTTTAGGGAGGTTCGGCCACCACCATGGGGCCTTTAGCTGAGCCCAAACATCTGCTTTTCTCACCCCATTACATAGGTCTCAATCAAAATATTGTGTTGGTGGCTATACTGACGTCAGGTTTCTATGACAACTGTGATTCACAGGATGTTCTAGAAACTGTAAGTGCCTCTTTGTAGCCCTCCCTCTGTGGTCCTGTATTTCTCAAAACAAAAGAAAACAAAACAAAATGAAAGGCACTGCTTCCATTCAGCCCACCTGAAAAAGCAAATTCATTAGAGATGTTGGGACGGGAAGCCGATAATCAGCTGAAGTCTGCCTGGTTGACAAAGAATGTTCCCGTAAGCAGGACCCTGCTCTTCCCGTCAAATCACCTTGGTCTCCATTAAATGTTCTTGTTGTCATGGTTTCCTTGCTTTGGCCGTTACTGTGGTAACAGTATTCTCATACAACTCTCCCCTTGTCCCTTTCCTGACCCCCGCTCCCTTTTTTGAAAGCAGAATCTCTTTGCTCTGCTGACAACTGTATGAGAGGCATAATCGGAAAATCTAGGCGAAGCAGGCAACTGACAGAATGCCCCTTTTATGAGGAATTTCGTTTGCAATAAAAGTGACCTTAACAAGTCCTATCTGTACACGTTCACTCAGAAACATTCCCTTGGGCTTTTGGAGATGAGGTAGCCCTTTGGGGAAGTGCAAATAAGACACAGTCTAAACTGTGTAGTTTGATATGTGTGACTGAACACTGAGACTGGTTTCAATCTTTGAACCAGAAATATTTTTTTAAATGCTGGATTTATTTCAAACAGGGTTGGGACAATATATTTAATTCATATGAAGAATTTTAATTATTCAAGTGAATCATATTGGATTATCCTGGGAGATTTCTCTGTTCCCCTTATCTTCCCTTTAGCAATACACACACTCTTAAACTGCCAACCAAAGGGTCTATTACAGGCATTTTCAAACACTTCACATAATCTGGAATTGTAAAAACCAAATGATACATCCATAGCAAGGAATTGTGGGAGACACTGAATACAACCATATGCGATCAGAATGGCAATTGTTCACATTAATTCTTTTTTTAATTAATTATTTTTTCATTTTTTCACATCCCGTTGTAGTCTCCCCTCCTACTCTCCTCTTGCTCCTTCCTCCCACCTCTCCTCTGTCCCCCATCCACTCCTCTGCTGTTTCTGTTCAGAAGAAAGGGGCAGGCCTCCCCTGGGTGTCAACAAAGCAAGGCATATCAAGTTGAAGTAGAACTAAGATCCTCACTTTATATTAAGGCTGGACAAGGCAATCCAATGGGGAACAGGTTCCCCAAAGCCAGTTCAAGTGCTAGGGACAGGCTCTAATCCCACTGCCAGGAGTCCCACAAATAGGCCAAGTTACACAACTGTCACATATATGCAGAGTGCCTAGGTCGGTCTCATGTCCGCTCCCTAGCTGTTGGTCCAGAGTCTGTGAGTCCTATGAGTCCTCGTTAGTTGTTTCTGTGGATTCCTTTGTGATGACCTTGGCCCTCCTGACTTGTACAATCCTTCCCTCCTCTCCTTGGTTGGACTCCTGGAGCTCAGCCCAGTGCTTGACTACGGATCTCTGAATTTGTTCCATGTAACTGGATGAAAGTTCTCTGATGACAATTAGGGTGGTCACCATTCTGATTACAGTAGATGGCCAGTTCAGGCACCCTGCCCACTATTGCTAGGAGTATTAGCTAGGGTCGTCTTTGTGGATTCCTGGGAGTTTCCCTGGCACCAGGTTTCTCCCCAACCCTGAAGTGACCCCCACATCAAGACATCTCTTTTATTACTCTTTTCTTACGTCCTGTCCCCAAGTCACCCTACCTTATCTGTCCTGTTCCCACCTCACCCCTAGTTTACTCTGGAGATGTCTTCTATTTTCCCTTCCCGGTGAAGTCCATGTGTTCCTCTTCGGACCCTCCTTGTTACCTAGCCTCTCTGGGGCTGCAGACTGTAACATGATTATCCTTTATTTTATAGTTAATATCCACTTATGAGTGAGTACATATCATGTTTGTCTTTCTGAGTCTGGGTATTCTCACTCAGGACGATTTTTTTTCTAGTCCCATCCATTTGCCTGAAAATTTCATGAAGTCTTTTTTTTAACCACCGAATAATACTTCATTGTGCAAATGTACCACTTTTTTTTTTATCCATTCTTCATTTGAGGGGCATCTAGGTTGTTTCCACATTCTGGCTACAGCGAATAATGCTGCTATGAGCAGAGTTGAGGAAATGTCGTTGTGGTATGAGTGTGCATCTTATGCGTATATGCCCAAGAGTGGTATAGCTGTGTCTTGAGGTATATCAATTCCCAATTTTCCGAGAAATCACCATACTGATTTCCAAAGCGGCCGTACAAGTTTGTACTCCCACCAGCAATGGAGGAGTGTTCCCCTCACTCTGCGTCCTCTCCAGCATAAGCTGTCACTGGTGTTTTTCATCTTTGCCATTCTAACAGTTGTAAGATGGTATCTCAGAGGCATTTTGATTTGCCTTTCCCTGATGGTTAATGATGTTGAACAATTCTTTAAGTGTATCTTGGCCATTTGAGATTCTTCTGTTGAGAATTCTGTTTAAATCAGTACCCCATCTTTTACTTGGATTATTTGACACTTGGATGTGTAGTTTCTTGAGTTCTTTATATATTTTGGAGATCAGCCCTCAGTTCACATTATTTCTAATGCATGGAGAAACAGACACTTTCAAATAACATTGCTAGCAGCACCCAGTACTGTTAGTACTCTGGATGTGTTGTACCAATGTATAATAGTGTATTTTATGGTTTGAAAGAATGTTTCTGAAAAAGTATTGTAAGGCAATTATATTTGTACATATATGGGAGATTGTGTTAAACTTCAGTTCACAATCTAAGCATGGACAATTTAGAGTTTTATGTATCTAGGTGTTTTTCGCTTGCACTGAGTATGTGCTTGCATATAAAGTTTGCTTGCATGTGTGAATGTGCAGCACATGTGTACCTGGTATCCTCGGAGGTTGCAATAGTGTGTTGGAGCCCTTGGAACTAGAGTGATGACAGGTGTGAACGGCTATGTGGATGCGAAGAACCAATCCTGGGTGCTCTTCAAGAGAAATAAGTACTTTGAATCACTGAGCCATCATTCCAGCCCCAGGAACTAAAAACTTATTACAATGCATTAAAAGAGGAGGAAGAGGAAAAGGTAGAGGAGAAGGAAGAAGGGAACTGGGATGCTGACTCATCAATAAAGTGCTTGTAGGGCAAGCATAAGGACCTGAATTCAAATCCATAAAACTGAAATCCTGGGCATGTCAGCAGTGTGTGCCTATAATCCTGGAGCTGGTGAGAAGACGGGTGAATCTCTGATGATCCATGGCAGACTGGTCTAGCCAAATAAGCGAGCTCCGGGTTCAGTGAGAGACCTCGTCTCAAAATATGTGATGGAGAGTAACAGAAGGATAAAATCAACATCAGTCTTTAATGTTCACACACCTAGACACGCAGCATAACACACATGAATACGTACACACACATACCACATACACAAGCAGAGACTGATACAGAAAGACATGCGATGTCAAGTTCTGGTGTCCATATGCACCTGCACACACATTATTTATAAACATACACAGTCTGATAGTCACACAAAAACACAAGAGAAAATGAAGCTAGGAATGCTAGTAGCTGCTGCAATTTTAGCCCTTTGGATGTGGAGGCAGGAGAATATCAACATCAAAGTTAACTCAGGATATACATAGTGAGACCTTCTTCCAAACCCCAAACAAAACAGAATGAAAAGAAACTATAAAGAACAATAGAAGACCAGAGAGTGGTGACACATGCTTTTAATCCCAGCACTTGGGATGCAGAGGCAGGAGGATCTCTGTGAGTTAGAGGCCAGCCTGATTCACAGAGTCAGTTCCAGGACAGTTGGGGCTACACAAACGAACTCTGACGCATAAAAACCACCAACAACAGCAAAACAAACAAACAAGAACAATGGTGATGCACATCACTTGGTGGTCTGGAGGAAGGTTTGCAACTCGGAGTGTCTCCTACCAGGGCACAGAGAAGAAGGAAGGCATAGGCTTAGAGTTTTCTGGAATTGCTGAACTAATGGGGAGGAATCCTACTGAAACTATCACAGGAACATCTGAAACCGAGATTGCCTCCTCCGTCCCACACGTACTGAGATAAGAGTGTGCCTGGATGTGCTCAGGCTCCCACGGGGGGTAAGGGATGGACTCCATCCAGCCCTGCCGGACATCTGGAGATGAGCCTGAGCTTGTTCACCTGTGGAAAAAGGCCAGGGCAGGCTTTTCCTACAGAGATGGCCCCAGGGTAACTGCGAAAATGTTCCCAGGGTGCATGCACGTCGCCACAGAGTGGGACGTTGATGGCTTTTAACTATCTGCACGCAGCAGCAGGATCCAGCTGAGCTTTAGATCTAAGGCAGGCACCGTAAAATGATTCCTCTGTTTCTTGCCGAACGAGAACACAGACGTCCAGAGTAATGAAGAAAGACTTCTCTGGCATCCTTTGTGTCCCCAGCTTTAGAGTCAGGAAGTGCTTTCTCTCCCTGGGTCTTCATCATTTGATGAGAGATGTCTTCACTCACGTGTCCAAGCAAACCCAAATCAGGCCCGGACCTGGGAAGACAGGGCTCATCTATGCTCCATCTGAGGTGTTCACTGGTGCTGGGTGGGCCTAGTGGCTGCCCCAGAATTGTAGGCCTGTGAGTTACTAGCTATGTAGGAAATGCTGGACCTGTCCCACTATCACCGGTCTTTGCATCGATCCAGACACTCACACCCCTCGAGAATTTCACCCAAGTCCTGACTGTGCTGGGACAAAAATCCAAGACTAACAGGAATTTATTTGACACACAATAGTCTGGTTTTTTTTTTTTTTTTCATTTCCCAGCAACTAAGTATTTCTTGAGCACAAGACCTACACTGTTCTATTAGAGGTGCTCCATTAATTCTCTGGTGGATACAAGACAAGAGGGATTAATGTGTGGGTTTTCAGACTGAGATGAGCGCTCTCTCTCTCTCTCTCCTGCAGTACATATTCTCTCTCCAAGGTCAGAAATTTTCTTTTTTAACACTAGGTACTGTCAATTGATTATATAATAAATATGTGAACATATTAAATACTATTTTAATGGCATTCTGACATATGCTCAATTGTACAGACCATTTCTCTCCATTAACAACACGTCTTTGACAGTTCCTCAGGCGCTGGAGCACGGTGTTCTGGCTGTAAATGCAAGCTTCCTGCTCTGTAACTCTGCAGCCTTGAGCACCATCCTTATCCTCACTGCCACTCAGTGTTTCGTCAATTCTGAACAATGAAGATCAGCAACGTTGTCCATCTTGGAAGTGAGCTCTATATAATCTAATGCTCTAGAAGGATGTGGGTTTGCAGTGGAGTTAAAATGGAAATGTACTTAGCGTCTGCAAAGCCCAGAGTTCAATCTCCATTGCTAATTAACAATAAATGGCATGGTGGATAAGAAATTTTCCAAGTTTTATTTTTCACATTTATATTTATTTATTTGTGTGTGTATGTGTGTGTGTCTGTCTGTCTGTGTGTGTGTGTGCATGTGTACATGCAGGGTGTACACGTGGAGATCAAAGGCCAGCTTTCCGAGGTCTGTTCTCTCTTTCCAGTGTGGGTCCCCAGAGTTGAAAGTAGATTTTAGGTGTTCTCATCCACGGACCCATCTCACTAACCCTTTGCTAGTGTTAACTTTGTTTTCCGTGTGGTGGGTGTTGTTCTCCTTTGTGTAACAATAAACGTGGCTATAAGCTGATATTTGTTCACAGTCGATGCCATCTGAGGTGTGTTCTTAGCAGGCCCATTCGTTTCCTTTCCTTTCCTAGCTTTTGGCTTTGTGGCACCATCACTCCAAACTGCCTTCTTAACATGACCTCCTTCTGTGCAATTTGTTACAAGAATGAGAACTATTGAGTTTTTAAAGATTTTATATATTCATTATGTATATGGTGTTCTGTCTGCATGTATGTCTGCGGGGCAGAAGAAGGCACCAGATTCATAACAGAGGGTTGTGAGCCATCATGTGGTTGGCTGGGAATTGAACTCAGGACCTCTGGGAGAGCAGTCGCTGCTCTTAACCACTGATCCACCTCTCCAGCTCAAGAACCATTGATTTAAAGCTAACCCTAAATCCACCTACTCATGTCAAGACCTTAAATCACCCCCTGACTCCATTTTCAGAGAGTTTGCATTCACAGATACTGGAGATCCACTGCAAGGCCTCACGTGCTCGGCGAGTATTCTGCCATTGAAGGGGCCTCTCAGTCCAAGCTTTGACATTTTTGTCATTATTACCACGTGTTACTTGGCCCTTACCACTTTGCTACAATTTTATTATTATGTGGACTTTATGGTTGGCATGGATAAACATTAAAGATGTGCTTATTGTCATAAAAAGAAGTTTGTAAGGCCTTAGTGGAGAAATTGCTCAGTTGTACTCCTTTGGTTGAGCTTTCATTTTTCAGACAGGGTCTCATGTAGCACATGCTGGCCTCAAACTCACTATATAGCCAACAATTGCCTTGAAGTCCTGGTCTTCCTGCATTCTGAAATTATAAGAGCAAACCTTCAAACCTGACTAATTTCTCCTCTTACCTGGCCATGGAAGCTGCCATTTAAAAAGTCATTAAAGTCACCACAATGACATCATGTTTCTATAGGAACTGTGATGTCCAGGAAGTCCTACAGACTGGAAATGTCTCTGTAGACTTCTCCTTTCTGTGCCTGTGCTGGTCCCCGAAAGAACACTTCACCGTCCAGGTAACCTTGGAGAAGCTGTGGAGAGAAGCAGATGGTTGACAGAACTCTGTCCTCTCCCCCCCCCCCTTTGATATCACAGTAAGCCCTTGACACAAAAAATTGTGTTGGATTTTACAGCAAAGAAAAATGAGTATTGTCAATATTCAGAAACACAGGGAAATATTCTGGGGCTCTTGCACAAATGCTAGCTTACTGACAGCTTGTGCTACTAGTGGTTCCCCTAGGAGTCCACTGTCCTTAGCTAGTTCTTTTCTTGTGTCTTTAAGACACATGACCGGATAGTGTTTTCTATTTCCATCCATTTGTATGCAAAATTCAAGAAGTCATTGTTTTTTACTGCTGAGTAGTACTCTAATATGTATATATTCCATACTTTCTTCATCCATTCTTCCATTGAAGGGCATCTAGGTTGTTTCCAGGTTCTGGCTATTACAAATGATGCTGCTATGAACATAGTTGAACATATATTTTTGTTGTATGATAGAGCCTCTCCTGAGTGAGGTAAGCCAGACCCAAAAAGAGGAACATGAGATGTACTCACTCATATTTGGTTTCTAGCCATAAATAAAAGACATTGAGCCTATAATTCGTGATCCTAGAGAAGCTAAATAAGAAGGTGAACCCAAAGAAAAACATATAAGCATCCTCCTGAATATTAACCTTCATCAGGCGATGAAAGGAGACAGAGACAGAGACCCACATTGGAGCACCAGACAGAAATCTCAAGGTCCAAATCAGAAGCAGAAGGAGAGAGAGCACGAGCAAGGAACTCAGGACCGCGAGGGATGCACCCACACACTGAGACAATGGGGATGTTCTATCGGGAACTCACCAAGGCCAGCTGGCCTGGGTCTGAAAAAGCATGGGATAAAACCGGACTCGCTAAACACAGCAGACAATGAGGACTACTGAGAACTCAAGAACAATGGCAATGGGTTTTTGATCCTACTGCACGTACTGGCTTTGTGGGAGCCTAGGCAGTTTGGATGCTCACCTTACTAGACCTGGATGGAGGTGGGTGGACCTTGGACTTCCCACAGGGAAGAGAACCCAGATTGCTCTTAGGGCTGAAGAGGGAGGGGGACTTGATTGGGGGAGGCAGGGGGAAATGGGAGGCAGTGGCGGGGAAGAGACAGAAATCTTCAATAAATAAATAAATTAATAAATAAATAAATAAATTAAAAAAGACACATGACCGGTTGTGCTGTTGTCTGAAAGCTTGTTCCACCCATTATAAAATTTCCCATGGGGGGGCTGGAGAGATGGCTCAGTGGTTAAGAGCACTGGCTGCTCTTCCAGAGGTCCTGAGTTCAATTCCCAGAAACCATATGGTGCCTCACGGCCATCTGTGATGGGATCTGGTGCCCTCTTCTGGCATGCGGGCATACATAGAGGCAGAATGTTGTGTACATACTAAATAAATAAATCTAAAGATAAAAATTTCCCATGGGCATTTTTCCTCATGATTTCTGTACTCCCTGATGATTTTGAGGCCAGGAGGCACACCTTTAATCCCAGCACTCAGGAGGCAGAGGTAGGGGATCTCTGTGAGTTTGAGGCCAGCCTGATCTACAAGAGCTAGTTCCAGGATAGGCTTCAAAGCTACAAAGAAACCCTGTCTCGAAAAACAACAACAACAACAAAAATGCATTTTGCTAAGATCCACAAGATTCAACAATTTTGTCTTTGTTTATTAGGTGGAATTTCTATGTAAAAGAAATATTCTTGCTCAATTATTAGATCACATTGACAATGATTCGCACAGAGGAGTACATGGAATGATTAGCCACTTTTCAGAGGAAAGAGTTCTCTCACTGAAAGAATTTAGCTCCAGAAATTGCACAGTGACGTTCTTTTGCGTTTCCTTGAAATTTCTTTAAGTACTTACAGATATTTCTACAGATCATATGTCTTAGTTAAAAACAATCATTATGTTAGTTCGTGCTCACATTGTTTTGTTTGGCCACTGGGAGCTGCTTATGCATTGTACATGATTTTGAAGACTTCATTATTTTTCTTTGAAAAATTTGATGTTGATACATAAACATATGGTATATACTAATGGGGTTTCACATTTCCTGCTGTGACAGTTTAGCCTTGACATGTCCCTAACAACTAACCAACCATTTGCCATATTTTTGTCCAAGGAAGTTTTTTTTTTAAAGTGGGAAAGGATTTTAGAGTAATAATTGTGTGTATTAGGGTTTAGCATTGCTGTTGGTTTGATAATTGTTTCTTGCCATTAGAATGTACAGAATTGTTACTAACAAATAAGTATCTTACTTTTAATGTAACCTTTTATTAATTCTTAGAGAACTTCTTACAACATACTTGGATCATATTGACTTCCAGTCCTCCCCCAACTCCTCTCAGATCACCGTGAACACCCCATCCCTCAACTTTATAACCTCTGTTTGTTTCTAGAAATCAGAGAGTTCAATTTTTGTTGTCCATTTACTTCTGGGTGAGGGACCATCCACTGGAGTATGTTCAAAGAACTAGTAGCCTCATCTTCAAAGAAAACCGACCCTCCTTGCCCCAGATAACTCTCTGTTCTTTCTCAGTCAGGACTGGACGATTTTGTTTCCCTACCTCCCCTATGTTGAACTAATTTGCTCATTGCAGGTCTTGTTCAGGCAACCCTAGCGATGGCAAGTTCACAAGTATGTCAGTTCTCCCATGCCCAGAACAACTATCTCTGCTTCTTTGAAATCTTTCAGCCCCAACTTCCATGATTTATTCATAGCCTTGGTGGGGAGCTGGGATCTGGAGACTCCTGTACTCAAGACATGGATGGGCCTAGAAGGTACTATAAATGTACTAGCATAATTAGTAGTTCAGGTATATTTATAGGAAACTTCTTGACCTGAGTTTAATTTTACAGATGACCATGCCCAGGTTCAGAAGAACCTAAGTTATCCATCTAGATAAGTGGCAGGATTGGAACAGGTTTTGGTAGCTCATTACTAGGGAAAAACAGACTCCATGTTAGCAGATGGGCAATGAGGCCCAAGGCATAGTCAGATGGTACTAACCCTACTAATGTGGCTTCAGAAGTCCTCATCTTCAAACTCTTTTGGTGACACGGTACAGGAGAGGAAATCCACCTTTTGTGTCAGAAGGCTTGAATATAGGACCCCAGGAGGTGGCTGATGCTTGGGACAAGTGAGAGGAATGTAAATACTGAACCACTTTGTGCCAATGCACTTTATGTCACCTGCTTTATTCTTTTTTTAAATTTATTAATTATTTATTAAAGATTTCTGCCTCCTCCCCGCCACCGCCTCCCCGTTCCCTTCCCCTCCCCCGGTCAAGTCCCCCTCCCTCGTCAGCCCAAAGAGCAATCAGGGTTCCTTGCCCTGTGGGAAGTCCAAGGACCACCCACCTCCATCCAGGTCTAGTAAGGTGAGCATCCAAATTACCTGCTTTATTCTTAAAGTCCATTCAGGTTATGGATTGTGATGAAAATGGTTCATATTCTAGTACTGACTTTAGGTGAGTTTATTTAAGTCAGGTGAAAACTTTGGTGTCTCCTGATCAACAAATAACCTTAGAATTATTTTTAAAAAAGTCTTTCGCCGGGCAGTGGTGGCGCACACCTTTAATCCCAGCACTCGGGAGGCAGAGGCAGGCGGATCTCTGTGAATTCGAGACCAGCCTGGGCTACAGAGCTAGTTCCAGGACAGGCTCCAAAGCCACAGAGAAACCCTGTCTCGAAAAAATAAAAAAAAAAGTCTTTCAACTTTGTCTTTGCTTATGTTGTTTATCACCATCATTATTTGTTGTTTTGGTTTTTGAGACAGGGTTTCTCTGTAGTTTTTGGAGACTGACCTGGAACTCACTTGGTATACCAGGCTGGCTTTGAACTCACGGAAATCCACCTGTCTCTACCTCCCGAGTGCTGGGACTAAAGGCATGCATCACCACCACCCAGCTATTATTATTATTTACTATTATGGCATGCACAGTTTAGGAACCACAATATTAATAAATATATTGGAATTGAAAACAAAAGTACTGGGAGTTTGAGAGATTGATCAGTGGTTAAGAGCATACCGGCTGCTTTTACAGAGGACCTGGGTTTAGTTCACAGCACCCACATTGTTGTAAGGAGGCCACTTCTTCCTTTCCCGGCCACTCAGACTCCAGAAATAATGACACACAAACCACATTACTTAAATCACTACTTGGCCCATTAGTTCTAGCTTCTTATTTGCTAATGCTTACCTCTTAATTTAACCCATCTCCATTAATCTGTGTATCACCACAAGGTCGTGGCACCAGCAAAGTTCCAGCGACAGCTCCATGGCTTCTCCTCAATTCTGCCCTCTTTCTCCCAGCATTCAGGTTAGCTTTACCTGCCTACACCTCTTCTGCTCTGTGCAGGCCCAAGACAGTTTCTTTTTTTTAATTGATTTTTTATTGAGCTCTACATTTTTCTCTGCTCCCCTCCCCACCTCTCCCCACCCCCTTCAATCCTCCCCCAAGGTCCCCATGCTCCCAATTTACTCAGGAGATCTTGTCTTTTACTACTACCCATGTAGATTAAATCTACGTAAGTCTCTCTTAGTGTCCTCATTGTTGTCTAAGTTCTCTGAGATTGTGCTTTATAGGCAAGATTTCTTTGCTTTATGTTTAAAATCCATCTATGAGTGAGTACATGTGATAAGTGTCTTTCTGTGTCTGGGTTACCTCACTCAAAATAATGTTTTCTAGCTCCATCCATTTTCCTGCAAAATTCAAGATGTCGTTATTTTTTTTCTGCTGTGTAATACTCTATTGTGTAAATGTACCACATTTTCCTTTCTTATCCATTCTATGATAGAGGGGCTTTTAGGTTGTTTTCAGGTTCTGGCTATGACAAACAATGCTGCTATGAACATAGTTGAGCACATGAATCTCACTCATGAACATTGATGCGAAAATACTAAATAAATCAAATCCAAGACAGTTTCTTTATTAGCCAATGATATTCACAGCATACAGAGGGGAATCCCACATCACCACACAGTGCCTCACAGCTGCCTGTAACTCCTGTTACAGAGGATCTAATTCCTGCTTCTGACCTCCATGGAGATCAGACATACATGTAGCAAGCAGACATACATGAAGGCAAAACATTCATACAATAAAAATAAAGATATAAAATTAAAAAAAGAAAGTAAGAGTACTGACATTGAGAATTGTGTAACAATCAGAGGAAACTATTTATTTTACTTTTTTAAAGATTTATTTATTATTATAACCACAGTGTTCTGTCTGCATGTGTGCCTGCAGGCCAGAAGAGTCCACCAGATCTTATTACAGATGGTTGTGAGCCACCATGTGGTTGCTAGAAATTGAACTCAGGACCTCTAGAAGAAGAGCAGTGCTCTTAACCACTGAGCCATCTCTCCAGCCTGGGGGAAAACATTTGAAAACTGTACCTTATGTATTGAATTATTATTGATTGTTTGTTAACAACAAGAAATTTCTACAAAGAATTAAAATAAAAAATAATTTTAAAATTATGAAATTATAATAATTTATGTTAATATATCCAAAGTGTTATGCACACATTTCTTCACATATCTGTGATAGTTTATGTAGTTGCTAATATGATAAACAATAGTGTACAAGTGTTATTATTAAATTTTTTCTGATTCCCAAAGTGGTTGCACAAGATTGCATTCCCACCAGCAATGGATGAGGGTACCCCTTCCTCCACAGCCTCTCCAGCAAAGGCTATCATCGGTGCTTTTGATTTTAGCCATTCTGACAGGTGTAACATGATATCTCAAAGTTGTTTTGATTTGCATTTCCCTGATTGCTAATGAGGTTGAGCATGACCGTAGGTGTCTTTTGGCCATTTGAACTTCTTCTTTTGAGAATTCTCTGTTCAGTTCAGTGCCCCATTTTTTAATTGGGTTAATT
>NW_026068215.1:280415-293498 GCF_014885135.2 Alexandromys fortis
GCTGATCTATTGGGAGCTCACCAAGGCCAGCTGGACTGTGACTGAAAAAGCATGGGATAAAACCGGACTCTCTGATCATGGCGAACAATGAGGGCTGATGAGAAGCCAAGGACAATGGCACGAAGTTTTGATCCTACTTCATATTCCGGCTTGGTGGGAGCCTAGCCAGTTTGGACGTTCACCTTCCTAAACATAGACGGAGGGGGGAGGACCATGGACTTTCCACAGGGCAGGGAACCCTGACTGCTCTTTGGACTGGAGAGGGAATGGGAGAAGTGTGGGGAGAGAGGGAGAAGGGTGGGAGGAGGGGGAGGGAAATGGGAGGCTGGGAGGAGGCGGAAACTTTTTTTTTCCTTTTCTCAATAAAAAAAAATTTCTGGACTACATGTGCTAACAAAACTAAAAAATTGTTAAGTCCCACGCCTATCTGTACAAAACAGTGAACAGTAGGCCAACATAGTTACACAGAAAGACCCTATCTCAAACACAAATAATAGAAAACTCCAAATAAAACAAGACAAAATCCAAAACTCAAATGAATATTCTTCCGTTGTCTTCTAGAATTCACCCTGTGGCTATGAGAAATCAATTTCACAAGCCCTTGTTGTTATTCAGTGTTCTGATATTGCTATTGCGTATAGTGTATGTTCTGATATTGCTACTGTCCATACTGTATGTTCTGATGTTGCTATTGCCTATACTGTGTGTTCTGATGTTGTTATTGCCTATACTGTGTGTTCTGGTGTTGTTATTGTCTATACTGTGTGTTCTGATGTTGCTACGGCCTATCCTGTGTTTTCTGATGTTGTTATTGTCTATACTGTGTGTTCTGATGTTGCTATTATCTATACTGTGTGTTCTGATGTTGCTATTATCTATACTGTGTGTTCTGATGTTGCTATTGACTATATTGTATGTTCTGATGTTGCTATTATCTATACTGTATGTTCTGATGTTGTTATTGTTTATACTGTGTGTTCTGATGTTGCTATTGACTATACTGTATGTTCTGATGTTGCTATTATCTATACTGTATGTTTCTGATGTTACTATTGTGTGTACTGTATGTTCTAATGTTGATATTGTCTATACTGTGTGTTCTGATGTTGTTGTTGTCTGTAGTGTATGTTCTGATGTTGCTATTGTCTACACTGTGTGTTCTGATATTGCTATTGTCTGTATAGTATGTACAGGGACTTTTCCAATTCTGTATAGAGTTATAAGGTGCAGGTCATGATTAGAGATAATGTGATTGTAAGAGGAGCTGAGTACATACTCTTTGAGAACACTAAAACTGGGAAAGTTCTAGGATAATGTTAGCAAAACATGCCTTGTATAGATAGGCATGTGTGTGCTTGGACCCCTCCCACAGTCACAAAAGTATGGATATGAACAGAGAAATATACAAGTTTGCACATGGTTACATGTGAGATGTGGAAGGAAGCCAGTAGTTTAGAGGAGCACAGACTACATAGTCTTGGTAGAGCTTGGCTATAGCTACCTTTTTTTTTTTCAGAGACTGGATTTTTCTGTGTAACAGCCCTGGCTGCCCTGAAATTCATTCTGTAGACCAGGTTGACCTCAAACTCACAGAAATCTGCCTGTCTCTGCCTCCCAAATGCTGGAAATAAAGGCTTGTGCCACCACTGCCTGGCTCTATTTCTCTTTGAGACTAGATCAATCTAGTGTAGACCAGGGAGGCCTTGAACGCACAGAGATCTGCCTACCTTTGTCTCCTGAGTGCTGGGATTAAAGGCATCTGCAACCACCGCCCGGCTATAGCTATCATTTTATACACATTCGTACTTATTTAAAACACACACAACAAGACATCTTTTTAAATAAGCATTTCTGATATAACAAGAAAAAAAAGTATCCTATTTCTAATAAGTTCACTGGAGAATATTTTATAAACAATAAAATCCACACTTATAAAAAGCACATTTGATGATTTTAAATAACTAGGTAGATTTATACAACCATATTTTAATTAAGTTTTAGACATTTTCACCATTATCCAATTTCTATAGTTCTTGAAAATAGTTAATCTTGCACTCATACCTGGCTTTGAACAGCTACTGATTTGCTTTTGATCTCTATGACTTACTTGGTCTCAGCATTTCATATAAATGGGAGATTGAAATGTTTCTATCTTGTGGCAACTATAAATAGTGTTACTACAAACTTTTTATGTACATTTTTAAAAGTTCTGGGGCCTCATGTGTGCTAGGTCAGTGATCTTTTGCATGACACTCTAGCCTTTAAGTGCAAGATTTTAAATGAACAAATATTTTTGTTTCTTTTGAATGTAAAACTGGGAATGGAAATACTGAGTTATGTGGTAATTCAAAGTTCAGAATGTCATAATTTCAGATAGTCATCTATATTCTGTACCTGGAAATCACTCGAGGAAAAGAAATAGAATAAGCATAGATTAGAGATTAGAGAGGTTAGTGAATTGTTGCTATTTTTTTCTATCGCAATGCTAGAAATTTACTTCCAAACTTATCATCAGTGAAGTCAAAGTGTGACAAGTACATATGGGAAATTTTTTGTTTATTGGAAAGTACAGTGTTTATAGAACTCCTCATGAATCCCCAAGATCATACTGAGTTCAGGATCCTGCTACCTCGGGCTCCTGAGTCCTAGGATTATTACATGCATGTACCATCACAATATGAGATTATCAGTTGGAAGTGGCAACCTCAGTGTGGGGTCTTGGACATGCCTCTGATTTATTTGCCATGGTTCTCTATACTAAAGAACTAAGGTGGTCTACCTGTGGTTTGGGGAGTGTGCACTTTCTGGGACTTACTTAGCTATGGAGAGGCATGCTAGGAGACTCTTATAGGTATCCTAGCAGATACTTATAGGGCAGACCTGATAAGAGGTGGCTTTGATATAAGAGATAAAAGAAAAATGTGGTCCTTAATCAGATAAGTCAGTTATGATCTCTGATAACCAGTAACGAAGATAGTAATCTCATCTCCTGTTCCAGTCTGAGGATGAAACAGCCGTGTGTGTGTGCCTTGGAAACTGGTTCTCAATATTGTGCGAAGGGACAGTGTTGTTGTTATCTTCATATGGAAACGTTGAAGGTGGTCATGAGAGGGTTGACCCTTAAAAGGCACAGGAAAGCAGGGCTACTTTCAAGACTCCATTGAGTCAGGAAAGAACCTCTTGTTCCAACTTAATGGTCAACAGGTGGCTCTTAAACCAAGATCTCTCAATTTTAACAAAGAACCTGGACCATCAATCATCTAATTGAGAGGCTGGTCTAGGAGCTACGCTTTCACATGCTTCTGTAAAGCAGAAGCAGAAGGCAGATCTTCAGAATCACAGCCCTGTGCTAGCTTCACTAATTATTCTTGAGGAAAGGCAAACCTGGTTCTCGCCATCGTAGAGACACAGTTCTATGATCCATAAAAAAGAATGGGATTAAGACCACTCCTTTACAGAGTGGCATCGAAGGTGGAATACCACTACGCTCATACTGAATACAAATTCTATTCAAATGTAACCCTTTCTGTGAGTGACATTCTGAGGTTTTTGCAAAGTGGAGGGCTCAAAAAAAAATGGTACACGTCACCAAGAACAGAAATTGCTAGGCATACTGCGTTAGGAACATGGAGTGAGGGGCTTTGGTAGGAACAGGGTGTGGGCTGCTTTGGAGGCTTTGGAGGTATGCTTTGTACACTTTGCTAATAGCACTGATGTTACCTGGGGCCACTTTTCCTTCCAGGGTCTATATTTGACTCTGAGCCTCTGTTGCTATGCAACAGCCTGCCTCTGAGCTCAGAGAATGATGCAGGGAAACTGGTCTGGGCAGCTTTGTCTAGAGTGTCCTGGAGACCGGATATTAAGAGGGGGTGGGGAGAATGAGTGGGTAACATTGACAAGGATGTGATTTTGTATGTTAATGTATTTCTTTCTAGAAGGGACCAACTCTGCAATGTGGCCATATTAGCTAACATTATGAGGAACAGCAGGAAAGCAGATGGGCAGTGAATAAAATATATGATGCCATTAGCAACAGGAGCTAATGTTCATGCTTTTAATACACATGGGAACTTTAGAAGCAGAACTGGCTGTATATACTCCCCTAAGTATTTTGTGAGTCAGTTTAAGGAGTATTGTGAATCCTAATTTCAAAAACCAGGAGTTTCAATTTTTAATAAAAAAACAAATATATTATACACACACACACATATATATGTGTATATGACCTTCTGTTGCTCACATCCAGAGTGTCTCATTTGGACACTCTGTAGGAGTGACAGGGAAGAGATAAGGACTCTGGTGTGGTTCTATGGAACTTTCCACCCAGGAGAAGCAATCCTATTCCCATCATATTTTTACATCTCTAACCTCCAAGCCTGAGTTCTGACTAAGAGACAGAAAACCACACCCATGAAAGTGTGTCTAGGGAGACACAGTTGAGATCCAAGAATACATGGATCATATATATTTTGATATATATATATATATTTCAGCCATAGAAGCACACATGTGTGTACATACAAGCACTATATCAAAGACAATTGTTTTAACCTTCTTTACTCAAACTCTGTACTTCGTTATCTATTTAAAAATCAGCAGGTTTATATTTGTGAGAAAAGTTATCTCCCTAACCAAATTTTCACCACTTCTTCTGAACCTTTCTTTTCTTTTACTATATATTATCTTTGTGTCCTATCGTTGGCCTTCCAGAGTAAGTTTCAGCACAGAACTGGGGGGGGGGGCTGTGGACACCCAGACCCTGAATTTCCAGTAAACAACTTGTTTCCAATGCTTGCAGCTGCTCTGAGCAAAACAACTTGTTTTCCTGTATTTGCAACTGCTCTGAGCAAGAGACCCTCAGGAATTCCTAATGGCCTGGGAGTGGTTGCTGGTGGGTTTGGCTGGGGCGTGGCTAGCAGTTAAGGATCCCTATTTAAGCTGCCCTGGAACACAATAAAGGGGACATTCTTGGAGAATTCAAGGATGACCTGTGTCCCCGTGTCTCTGTCTCTCTCTGTCTCTTTCTGTCTGCCCTCTCTCTCCCTCCCTCCCTCCCTCCCTCCCTCCCTCCCTCCCACTCCCTCCCTCCCTCTCTCTCTCTCTCTCTCTCTCTCTCTCTCTCTCTCTCTCTCTCTCTTTCTCTGTGTGTGTGTCTGCGTTTCAATCTCCAGTCCCTTGCCTGGGACTTGTGACCTGTTACCTAGTACAGGTGTGTACCATACCATAGCGCATAGCGAACAGCGGAAAGAGCAGACGTGGCATTGTGCTTGACACAGAACTTTGCTGGTTCCAACTCCCCACAATCTGTTCGCTTTTAATGTATGATTCATTTCCTCTGTCCTCACCCTTGTTTCTCCATCATATTGTCTCAGTTTTATCAGGAACCCTGTTAAGTCAGTTTAACAAGAATCCCTCTACCCTCCAACTCTACTCTTTGTCAAAAATCCATACTTATTCTCACATTTAAAAATTGAGCTTGGTTATGTATTCGTCTGTGTCCTATTACAAGAGTAGCAAGTAAAATGTCCTAGCTGCTTTAAACTAGTGTCTAGCTACTCATGAACGTTTACTTGTGTCAGTCCAATAGTAA
This sequence comes from Alexandromys fortis, assembly GCF_014885135.2. Lineage (NCBI taxonomy): Eukaryota > Metazoa > Chordata > Mammalia > Rodentia > Cricetidae > Alexandromys > Alexandromys fortis. The sequence continues at coordinate 286,006 of NW_026068215.1, forward strand.
TTTGTTCTCTCCAAATTATCTCGATAGTTTCCCAAATACAGTACATTGTAAAGAGTAAGAGGATATTGCAAGAAGCAAACATCTGTTGGTCACTCAAGATACAGAGCTAACAATAGGCCAAAAAAGGTTAATTTTTCTTGGAAAATTAACATGGTTTTTGGACATGTCTATAGAGCAGGGATAAACATTACTTTAAGGTGTATGGGTGACCCCAGAACACTTTGCATCACCATAAAGGCCTATCAAAATGCAGATGACAACCTCAGGGAAGCTGCTTCGTGGCATCTGTCCTTTAGTTAACCTTTCAGGTCCTATAGACTCGAGCAGATCTTGATCTCTTGCAGCAGGGGGATGGTGGAAGTCAGGAATAGCTGGAATCCCAGGTGAGAGTCCCATGACCCTCCCCTCCTCCTCCTCCTCGTGTCAATCACCATTGCCACATGGCAACTTCAAGATGATGATGGGGTGACTATAATATACACAGGGGGGAAAGGCCATGCTATAACAAATGACAGGGACACAATGATAAGGACACTGTGAATTCTATATTATAAAAACACATTTGTATTTGTTCTATAGGAAGGAATCCACACGCACACTGAAAATGGTTTGTTTGCTCTGAGTTAATCTTCAACCTGAATGTCATCCAAACAGCTGGCTCAGGAGGGCTGCTCAGTGACTGTGCTGTTTGTGAACCCCCACTCCCTACCTCCCTCACTTCTACCCACATTACAGAGAACAGAGGAGGAGGAGAAAAACACCAACACTATATCCTATTATATCAGAGATCAGACTGACCTTCTGATCAGAGTGGCAAGTCTGAGCTTTGGAATTATTGACTTGCTCTTCTCCTTTCTGTATAGTCTGCTGGCTGAAGATAAGATTGAGGGCAGATCTTTAGGCGGCTTCTCAGATTGCTGACTCTATGAAACAATCCCAAATTAAGGATTTCATTCCTGGATTTTGCCCATGTCAAGAGTAGCAGGGACTCTTATACAAATACATATCTATAAAGTGAAATTATTTTGTATTACTTCCCCTGCTGATGTTCATCTGAAATGTGGCCTCTGAGTAGATTGGTACATAGTACTCAAATCGATTAATTCTTGGGTGGAAATTTAACTTGTATCTGTATGTTTACATATTTATATCCACACACACATATTCAAATTTATAGACACATTATGCATACTTATCTTTGTGTTGCCTTCTTGTTTCATATGATTTTTCTCAATTATCTTTTATACTTCACTACTTCTTGTGCACTTAGTATCGTTAAAATTTCTTTTTGGTTTGTGCATAACTTTAAGTGAATTCTCTTTTGTCCATCTTTTTGTTAATAAATGTGTTTTATATTTGAAACACGTCATCTTACTATTTTAACTGTAATTCCCAAACATCATAGGCAGACTTTTCACACTACTATTGACCTTGCATTTGTTATGAATTGAAGCTATTATCCTTGTGTCTTTTTGTAAACAGAGTCTCATCACGTAGGCTATGCTGAGCTAGAATTTGCCATCTTCTTCCCTTAGCCTCCTGTGCGTAGGAATTTCAGAAAATGACACCACACTCAGTTGAGAATGTGTTTTAAACTGCTGTAATTGTTTTATTTAAATATATGGTTCATCATAATGGGAATTGAGCAATACTCCAGGGAAAAGCCGGGAGACCAGCGCAATGTGAGTTGCAGAGCCCTTGGGGCACTGTGGGACAAGCTTTAGAATAATTCCCAATTTAATTACTTGGAAAACATTTTCAAGGCTGTTATTTTGAGGGCATTTACTTGTAAGGTTTAGCTACTGGGTTGAAGATATAAAATATAGCCTAGATTTTATTTATAGTAACTCTAATATTATTTATGAGTTTACGTGTAAGAAAGCAACAACCACACTCTCTGGGTTCTGCTCAGTGCCTCAGAAATCAGTTATGCATGTAGTATCCATGTGATGGCCATTCCTCCCCAAATGTGGGGTTTTGTTTTGGTACCTGGTGAAATTCCAAATATGTTTTTGTATATCTCTTCTTTTTATTGTTTCTAAAATTCATAGATTACTTTAAAGTCATAAAGATCGTGTCAGTATTGTTTGTTAAGGCTGAAATGTTACAAAAAAATCAAAGCTATAGCAAATACTGCAGTAGCTACAAGCATGGGCTATGACAAATTATTTCAACCACCACAGAATCCTTAAGTCTACCCTATTTTCATTGCCCTTTCCCTTCTTCCAGAAGTAAAAATTCTACTGGAATTCTTAGTTATGACTTATACTTCATCTGTATGTGTATACATATTGGCATACTTGGGGGATGCAAATATTTGTGGGTGGATATGTGCTCACATGGGTCTGTGTAGGTGTGCAGGAAAAAGGTGAACCTCAAGTCCCCAGCTGCTGTGTAATTGGAGAACTGCTCCATTCATTGAGTGGCTGAAGATCTACTCCATGCTCCATCATTGTATATGCGTGAATGGATTCTAATAGCTTTTTAAAGGTAATTTACCAGCAATCATCTTCCTGCATATTTAATAAAACAAATAGTACAGTAGTGAATGTTATTTCTGTTTTCTAGACTGAATACCAGTAGTGTAATTGTAGGGCCATTATATTAGCTTCTTTGCCAGATGTTTTCTAGGTGTTGTTATATTGATTCCCAGAGCAGTTGTACACTCACCAGTGTTACAAGTCATTTTTCCTTGCTCCAGTCAGGTTTCGGAAAGGGGAATGTTTTTTCTTGTATCCAAGTCTAGGCCATAGAGTCAAAGAAACAAATATCTGATAATGGTAGTCTCTCTTTACTCCTTTGATGTGGTAAAATGAAATCCCAGCTCTACTTTAAAGAAGATTTTTAAGGGTTTATAGTGAGATATTCATAGACACAAACACAATATTCAGTCCATCATCAAAAATCTGACTTGCTTCCTTCTCAGCTCTCTGATTTGACATTTGATAGGGATGATACTTATTTTATTTGTTTGTTTGTTTATTTTGTTTTGTTGAGACAGGGTTTCTCTGTGTAGCCCTGGCTGTCCTGAAACTCACTCTGTAGGTCAGACTGTCCTTGAGCCCACACAGATCCACCTGCCTCTGCCTCCCAAGTCCTGGGATTAAAGGTGTGTGCCATCCCCACCCAGTGGGATATTGCTTCTTAACTTCAATAACACCACTGTACTTTGGGTGAGTATTTGGAAATGTAAGGATTAACTGACAAACACACCAATCTCTATAAATGGGTTATCTCTGCACTATACAGTATAATTGTTTGGGCTGTGGAGAAATCATCACCCCTTCCACTTTTTCATTCCTGTGCTTTCTTGGAGCCTTTTGTGATCACAACAGGGATGTATATGATCTGGGTCTTATTGGAGCTCTACAGGAAGGGATAGTTGAGCTGATGGAGGAGGGTCGTCTGTCTATCTGTTGTTCCATTGGTTAATTAATAAAGAAAACTGCTTGGCCTGATAGGTCAGAACATAGGTAGGTGGGGAAGACAGAACAGAATGCTGGGAGGAAGAAGGCAGTGAGACAGATGCTATAGCTCTCCTCTCCAAGATGGACACAGGTTAGAATCTTCCTGGTAAGCCACCACCTCATGGTGTTACACTCATTAATAGAAATGGGTTAATCACGATGTGAGAGTTAGCCAGTAAGAGGCTAAAACTAATGGACCAAGCAGTGCTTAAAAGAATACAATTTGTGTGTTGTTATTTCAGGGCATAAGCTAGCCAGGAGTGCAGGAGCCAAGCGGGAACGCAGCCCGCTGCTCCTTCTACATTGAGCTATTAGAAGATTTCCCTGAGCCCCAAAGTCTGAACTCCTGCAGGATGAGCTCCTTTTCTGTCTTAAATTTGCTGGTCACATAGGTGTTCACTGAGCATCTTTCCCACTTTGTACCTCCAGTAGTCAATGGGGTGAAAAAGTGACCAGAGACATCTTGTTTGGTCCCTGAGGAAGTTGTAATATTCTTTGCAAGTCACTTTAATACATAAAAGAATGAAGGTGATATTGAAATTATCAGGGCTTCTTAAAAGAGGAGCTGGGCTCAGGACTGATTGGTGTGGCTGGGAAGTGGGGATGGGGACAGGCAGTTCAACCTGACTAGAGTGAAGAGTTGGGGCCTTGCAAGGGAGTAGTCCTGAGATAACCAAATGATTTTCCTTAATTTAGGCCAAAAATGTAAATAAATTCATGTTATATGTTAATGTCTTTTGTTATTTGCTGTCTTTTCCTAATCATTCCTTTTACCTCACGCTCCGTACTATATCATAGATAATTTACCTGAAATTTCATGTAACTTTCTGTAACAGTCTCTGCCACTTTAGGATTTTTGATAAGCATGGGGTCCAGGTCTTTTGGAAGCAAAGAAAAAAAAAGACTTAGGAAAGCCTGTGTGGCCGCCCAAGGGTGGCCAACCAATTCAGAACAAAGTCTCCAGACACATAATCATCAAGAACACACCTGCAGTCAAGAAAGTTGAGAACTTATTCATTGGAAGAGGAAAATTGCACACCATAGAGAATAACAGAATGTCTCAGTAGGATGGTATTGGGGTGTCTTAGAGGGCATGGATTTGTGCCAGGTGGTTTTGGGGTGACTTTGAAAAAGGTAGAAAGATTGCATCTGACAGAGGCTGTCAGTAAGCACCATTCATCCTCTGATTTGCTCTCATTAAATTTTTCCTAGGAGAGATGAATGAAGCAAGTCCAAAGCTGTCATTAATAAAAAATAAGTCACTTTGAATTTTTAGAGTGTACAACCTAAAGTAACCATAGAAACCTGAAAAGTACAACAAAATCATGGGGAGGGAGGAGAAGGAGCCCCAGAAAGGGGTTCAGGCACAAACACTATGCAGGGGTAAATAGGAAAATGGGAGAATTTTAACTGGGGAGGAGATTGGAAAGTAATACAGGGTCTGAGGAAAGAAGGAGAAATAAATAACAATAAAAATGTTTGAAAAGGCCATAGGGACACATCACATACACACATGCGTGTGTGTATACATGCATGCGTGCGTATACACACACACACACACACACCCAGCACACGTACACCCAACATAACAAACACACACATGTTTGGGACTGTGAACCTCCCCAGGTCCTGAATATCCTGTGACTCCCTGTCTACCAGAGTAAACAACTTGTTTTCCTATGCTTGCAGCTGCTCTGAGCAAACAACTTTCTAGTGGGCTTGCAGCTGAGAGTTAGGGCATGGCCATTAGTCAAGGAGACCCTCTATAAGCTGCCCTGGAATACAATAAAGAGGCATTCTTGAAGCATACTTGTTGTTACCCATGTCTCTGTCAGTGTGCCTGTGTGTGTTTCAATCTCCAGCCCGTTGCCTAACTCGCAAGCCATACCTTAGCACATGGCGTGTTGGGCAGAGGTTGCGCTACACACACACACACACACACACACACACACACACACACACACACACACACAAACACGGTGTTACACCACATGGGTGATAGTGCTTGCCCAAGAACCATAGACTAACAAAAACCCTACTACCAGGCAAGCGAAATCTCTCTTCTAGTTGTTGACCAGGGAAGTCTAAGAGATTCTCCAAGCAATATAGGCGATTGCCATTGCCCTTGGTCGTCTTCAATAACCTGAAGGTAAGGCCCATTGCTGAAGAAACCACACAGTTTAGACACAGGACTTGAAGTAATTGAGCTGGAACTAACCTGGAAGGCTCCTTACTGAGGATTAGTAGCTCTCAGAGTATCTGAACATGCTTTGCAAGGAAGAAAAGTGATCAATAACCCAGAGGTAAAACCTGTAAACCACAACGACTAGCCAAGAAACATATTCCTGATGGTTCAATAGTGGCATTACTATATTGGAAATAACCAACAGTTGTCTAATTGGACAGAATGCCTTCACAACAGGAGAGAGCCCATGCATGTTATTGTAAATGTAGCAAAGACTCCATGGCTGGAAACGTTGTAGACCATAGAGGAGAAGTCACTATTGACACTTTACTAAACTAGAACAATTTCTAACTGCATTCTAAATACTTATCCTCATATCTACAAATAAGTGTAGTTCCTCACCAAAGAGACTTCATTTATTTTGTGGTGGCTAGAGACAACTAGAGATTCACCACTGGCCAAAATACAAAGAACAAACGAGCATGAGATTCCCGACCCCAATTGATAATATCTACGACACAGTCTCCTGTATCTAGGGCTCAGGGGAAAATTGCAGAGAGATTTTGAGAGTGAGAGAACCAGGATGCTCATTGGTAGATAATATTTTCTAGACATGACAACGATGCAGTATTAATGATGGGATTTTTTTAGATTTATTTATTATGTATACAGTGTTTTGTCTCTATGCCAGAAGAGAGTGCCAGATCTTATTACAGATGGTTGTGAGCCACCATGTAATTTCTGGGAATTGAACTCAGGACCTCTGGAAGAGCAGTCAGTGCTCTTAACCACTGAGCCATCTCTCCAGCCATTTGAGCCATCTCTCCAGCTACTGTATCAATAAAATCTCAATAATATTGACTAAAGAAGACCTGCACAATAACAACACTAGTTGACATCTCAACCTGGATGGGGGAAATGTCACAAGGCCGCACTAATTAAATTAATTAAATTGCTACAGGCAATTTAATGGTTGCTGAGAGGGGAAGAATAAATTTCTACAGGAATAAGCCCCCTATAGGTTATATAATCCCAAGTAGTCAGCCCTAAGTACATATATATGTGAACAATAGTAAAAAGATTCTGTAAGTTGTGTATATATGTATATATGTATTATGTATGTATTTGTGTGTGTTTGTGTGTAACAATAATAATTAAAAGAGAAGTAGTCAGGTGTGATGGCACATGCACTTGGGAGGCAGAGGCAGTTTAAGGCCATTTTGCTCTACAAAGAGAGTTTTAGGATAGCTAAAATTGTAACACAGAGAAATCTTATCTCAAAAAAACAAAACAAAAATAAACAAAAGAGGCCCTGAACTTGAGGAGGAATGGAATGTAGAAGTTAGAACGGGAAGAGGGTGAGGTAGAAATGATGCAAATGCTGAACTCATGTACATATTTCTTAAAAAATGAAAAACGAATCATTCAGATGAGCCAGGCTAAGAATGGTTATTTCTGATTTTCATTGTCTTGGCTTCATTTTGTTAATTTCATCACAATTACAGAATTACTGATGTTGATATTGTTTGGGAATGTTTATGTTCAGCAAGACACAAGCTAACTGTCAATATAGACTATAAGTATTCTCAGCAGACCAGTGAAACAGTGATGAAGCCAGGTAAATATGTGGTCAATAAAGATGATGAGATTAATAATATTGATAAAAGTCTTACATATTTTTGCTTACCCAAGTGCAATCTTGGACGACTTTCTATTTACTGCTGTCATAGAGAGAGAGATCAAATTTTTTTTGTATTGAAAAAATTTCCGCCTCCTCCTTGCCTCCCATTACCCTCCCCCTCCTCCCACTCCTCTCCCCCTCCCCTACTCCTCTCCTCCCC